>NC_042620.1:95621482-95699235 GCF_901001135.1 Rhinatrema bivittatum
CAAGAGGAACTGTAAGGTGAGTCTCACAAGTGAGACTTCAAGAGTGGATCATTATATTCACTTATATTACTGACTGCAGGGGAATATAATAGAATGGCATGACCACTGAATCCAGCAGATTGCCTGTGGGAATTTCCAGCTTTTAGTAGTCTACACTCTATATGTACACCATAATAAATTTTAGTAACAGCAGCTGCCACTAGAGAAAGTATATAATTTGAATATCAGCTAGTTGTAGTAAATTAGGATAGTAAGTACTCCTGTTGAGTAAGTAAATGATTTCTGAACAGATGCTAGAAATGGCAGTTATATTAGAACTCTTACTTTTTATATATATAAATCAAATAAATAAAGTTGATGTAATAAATGGGGCAAACATCTTAGTACATCTGACTTTCATTGCTTTTATTTTTGGTTTGATTTATTTTCTGTGAATCGTAATGAAAATAATATTGCTGTGTATATTTTGACATAAAATAAATTTACAGTGTTCTTTGTGTATATATATATATATATATTATATAATATTTTCTGTATACACTCTGTTATCTTCACAAAATATGTCTGCTTATACATCTCATATCTAATTATATGACATTAATTAAACAGCAGCTGTTTTGGTTAATCATTGAAATGTGCATATGCATTGCTATGAAATATCAAGAAACACTCAAAAAAATAATTTGTCATTTTCCAGTTGAGGTTTTACATGTAGCCAGTAGGACTGAAGGCCAAACCAATATGCAGAGAAAATATTCCTTGGTTTAATCATTCTATTGATTATTTCACTATTGTTTATTCCAAATTAATCAAAGCTAGAAGTGAGAGTAAAGCAAATATAATAAATAGAGCACAGTCATTTCCACTTATATGCTAACATTTCTTCAAGCATTAGAGAAAACTAACCATGATAAATGGTTGTTTCAAAGCATCTAATTCATATATCTATTTAGACCAAAAGCATATGATCGTATAGAGAAGATGATTTCTACCAATTTAAGAAATTATAGAGCAAAATGAAAAAGCAAATCCATTATGAAAGATATTTATCTGATATTTTGTTAAAATTGGAATGTATCACTCTAAAAAGCTACAAAAAATAATTTCATAGCCAATGAATGAGCTCTTTTAAGGCAAATCATATTTCGCACACTCTTGAATTCCAACAAATGTGAGTCAGAAACAAGGACACCAACTGACTCCATTTTTTCTGAACATATTGATCCATTCCTGGGATTAACACTGTGGATGCCTAAAAGCTAGAGGTTGGAAATGAAGAAAAGGGTGCATAGGGGTAACCTGCAGGGAGCGACAGTTACTACTCTTAAAAGAAGGTATGGGGATTACTTGCCTTATCCAATTCACTATGATGCTTTTGATGCAACTGCAACATCACCCTCCTCTTCGATGGCAGGGAAAAAAGGGAATTGGCTTCAGACAACAGCCAGTGCTGGGCCCCGACTTTTATAGTCCAGTGTACTGATATACAGACACTAAGGAAAAGCCACAGGACTGTTTCTATGAGCAAGTCCAAAAGCAAAGCACATTCAAGTACGGATGTGAATCGTGTGATCGATCGTCTTAATGATTGATTTTGGCTGAGGGGGGGGGGGGAATCTGATCGTCTTAGTTTTTTAGGTTAAAAAATCGTTTTATCGGGGGAGGGGAGGGCGGGAAAACTGGCACACCAAAACAACCCTAAAACCCACCCCGACCCTTTAAAATAAATCCTCCACCCTCCTGAACCCCCCCAAAATGTTTTAAATTACCTGGGGTCCAGTGTGTGTGGGGGGTCCCGGCGCGATCTCCCGCTCTCTGGCCACGGCTGCGTTAAGAGAAATGGCGCCGGTGGCCCTTTGCCCTTATCATATGACAGGGCAAAGGTAGCGCCGGCGCCATTTTGGTTCCTGTGACCCGACGTCACGAGTGCAGGAGATCGCTCCCGGACCCCGCTGGACCCCCAGGGACTTTTGGCCAGCTTGGGGGGGCCTCCTGACCCCCACAAGACTTGCCAAAAGTCCAGCGGGGGTCCGTGAGCGACCTTCTGCACTCGGGCCGTATTGCCAATATTCAAAATGGCGCCGGCGCTACCTTTGCCCTCACTATGTCGACATAGTGAGGGCAAAGGTAGCGCCGGCGCCAGAAAAACTCTCCGCAGACTGTCATCTCGCCACCCTACCTCCATGGCGAGGGTGCGGAATTTGTTGATTAATCTGCCAAGGACCGAGATCCCTGTCTCAGCTGCAGGAGCTCTGACATGGCTGTAGGCAAGAGTGCAGGTTCATCGAAAGCTTGCTTGAAGTTGAGTACAAACTGCTGTAGATTATTTAGCAAAGGATCACTGCGCTCCCACATCGGCGATGCCCAGCTCAGTGCTTTCCCTTCAAGCAGTGACAGGATATAAACTACCTTTACGGAATCCGAAGGGAATTGACCAGGAAGAAGTGAGAACCTTATGTAACATTGGTTCAAGAACCCTCGGCAGCCCTTGGCATCACCAGAGTAGCGCGAAGGAGCAGGCAGCTGAGTGGGTGCAGTCATGCTCAGGTTAGGAGCCAGGGGTTACATGAGAGGCGGTTCTGGAGGTGTGGAATCCAAATGATTCGCCAACCGTTCGACAGTGGCGGCCAGGACATCAAGGCAGTGTTGCTGCTGCTGCAAACGTTGGGCCATCCCAGGAATGGCTTGAAGTCCTGAGATGTCTGCCGGGTCCATGGCCTTGCAAACTGTTGCGGACAGAGTGGTGGACCCTTGGGCCAGCCTTGCGGAGAGGAGAAAGATGGTTAGAGAACTCCGTGGAGAAAGATAGGCCGGGAGGTGGCACGGAGCCAGGCGACCAGGCAGGATCTTCACCCTGGAAGCCTGAGATCCCCCAGGGAGGAGCCCGTGAGGACCCGGGCCGCTGGGACTTAGGAGGGTTCTCTCGGGACGAAGGATAGCAGCGTCAAGACAGTCCGAGTGCTGGGCGGGTGCAACAAGAAGCACAGAGAGACAAGCCAGAGTCAAGAACCAAGAAGACAATCCGAAGGAGAGGCAGGACTGGAACCTGGAACAGCGAACTAAAACAGGAGCCGGAGCTGGAACAAGAGACAAACTGGAGCTGGAGCTGGAACGGGGCAGGAGCAAGAATGAAGACTGGAGCAGGAACGGAGCTGGATCAGGGATGGAGGCTGAAGCAGGTCCAATTTTGGAGCGGCCTCGGAGGGAACGGAGGATGGCTGCGCGGCTCGGCGTGCACAGGCTGCTGATTTTGCACAGCCTTGCGCACGCCGACCCTGTATTTTATAACATGCGTGCGGCAGTTCGTGCATGTTATAAAATCAGGAGTAGATTTGTTTGCGCTGGGTTGCGCGAAATCTGCTCCAGCGCGCACCTTTTAAAATTTACCCCTTTGTGTGCATTTTCAGGGCAGAAATACATGGTATTTATAAAATATGTGGCTTCCACAACACAGTTATAAAATACTAGCATAAATCTCCACATGCCCACTTACATGTGCTAATGATATACCACAGACAGATCTGAATGTTTGGCTGTAAAGCAGCAATTCTAGAATACATGGACATAATATGGGTACATCTTATTTATTTAGTGAAGAAACATTAGTATTTCAAGTAATGGAATGTTCTTTCTACTTATCTATTTCCAGGATTATTTACCAGTAATCTAAATATTTGGGACTGCTATATTGCATCACAGGGATCAACTGATCATGCTATATCTACCAAATCAATCATACATATTCACCAATCAGTCATACATACAGCATCAACAGATAAAGATTTGGTGAAGATTTTAAAAAATTGGGGATAGGCTATAGCTAAGTGTACACTTTTCAGAAGCATGATTGTGTAAGAATTTGAATATATTAGAACAAAAAGAAAGCAGATTTATGAATAAGATCAAAGGAGAAAGCAAATTAACCAAGAAAAAAGCAAGTCAAAATTTTGCAGTCTGCTAAAAATGTTCCTTTACCTGCAAACACTGTCACTGTACAGCAGTTTGTCGATCAGTAAATCAATATTTGCATGTGGTTGAATTACTGCCAATTGAACTGAGCCAGGTCACTGAAGTAAACAAAGAAGGACCATCCTGAGTAAGCTAGAGAGCAAGATAATTATCCAGGTAAACTTACCCAGATAACTTTAATCAAATATTCAACGGAACTTAGCTGAATAAGAATTCCTCTGAATATACCCATTAAAAGTTATCAGGGTATCTTTAGAACCGGTTTCTATCTGACCAGACTTACCTGGCTAACTTTGACCAGACAGTGCAAACATTTAGCACTGCCTAGACCAGTGATGGCTAACCTATGACACGCGTGTCAGAGGTGACACGCCGAGCCGTTTTTGCTGACACGCGTAGCGTTTCGGAACTATCGATTTTTTTTTTTTTTTTATCAGCTGTGCCGAGCCTTTTTTTTTTTTCGGCTGCGCCAACCCTTTAAAATTAGTTTTTTAGTATCCCTCCAGCCCCCCCCCCCCAATGCCCCAGGGCGCAGGGAGGCGCATGCGGCGCAGTGACAGGCAGATAGGCAGGGCTGTGGTGAGGCTCACTTCACCACAGCCCAAAGAAAAAGATCATGTTGAACGCGCTGATGCTCCTCCTCCTTCCTGCCTGTGCGGCCCCGGAAGTAAAGGTTGCCGGAGCCGCGTGGGCAGGAAGGAGAGAAGCATCAGTGCGTGCAGAAGAGGAGCAGCGCTGGCACTTACGGGCCGCCGCGAATCTCAAATCGCAGCGGCCCGAGAAGAGGAAGAAGCCCGGTAGCAGGGCCGCTGCAGAGCCCATCCTGCGCGACCCGCGAAGAGGAGGCCCAGAGGTGAGAGAGAGGCTGAGGGTCTGTGTGTGTGTGTGTGCGTGTATGAGATGAGTTGAGAGATTGTGTGTGAGAGTGAGGACCTGAATGTTTGCAGAGACTGCATGTGCTTGAGCAAGACAGCATGTGGGAGTGAGAGAGAGCCTGTGTGTGTGAGAGTCAGACAGCATGTGCCAGTGAGAGCCTGGTGTGTGTGTGTGTGTGTGAGAGAGAAATGCATGTGAGAATGAGAACCTGACTGTGTGTTTGAGGGAAGAAGATGGAGAGAAAAGAAACAGAAAAAAAGACAATATAAAAGGAATTGGCAAAAAAAAAAAAAAAAATAAGAAAGGGAAGGTGGAAAAAAAAAAAAAGCCTGTGACCAATCAATTAGAAAACTAAGATCAGACAGCAAAGGTTAAAAAAATATATATATTTTTAGTGATTGGCACATGTTATCTTTGGGAATGTGCAAGAATAGTAACATCCCCAATAGTCATGTGGCAGCAGTGACAGTGGCAGCAGAGGAATGAGAGAGGTTCCGAGGTTGCTGGCAAAAGAGAGGGGGGTCTGCCTTTAGTGTGTGCATGTGAATGAATGGGACTCTGCCTGGGGGTGTATGTGTGTGAATGCATAGGTGCCTGCCTGGGGGTCTGTGTATGTGTGTGAATGCATAGGTGCCTGCCTGGAGGTCTGTGTGTGTGAGAATGAATTGGTGCCTGCCTGGAGGATGGAGCGGGAGTGGTGTGAAAATGAATGGGAGCCTGCCTGGGTGTGTGTGTTTGTGTGTATGTGAGGGAGCCAGTGAGTGTGAGAGCATGAGTGTGTATGAGAAAATCCAGGGGAGTAAGAGTTTGTGTGGGAGGGGGGGTGGGGGGTGGAGGGGGAGAGAGTGTTTTAATTGAAGATTTAGCCGACGAAATTCAGCAACAAAAAAGTCACTAAGCAGGCAAGGTAAATAATTATTTGTTTTTGCTTTATTAATAAATACAGTACATATATTAAAATTATAACTTGTTATTAATTAGAGCTACAAATATCACAATTATGGATTTTTCTAGAAGTGACACACCACCCGAGTTATGCTCGGTTTTTTTATGAATTTTGACACACTGAGCTCAAAAGGTTGGCCATCACTGGCCTAGACAAAGAAAAACTATACCCCAAGAAGACCCCCAAAGCCACTTCTTGGTATCCGGGTACACTTTGTATGGGCAGCAAATTGCTCAGACAAAACTTAGGAAGCAGGAGAAAATTTTAAAATCTCAGATTTTGTCTGGCTAACTCCAGAAGTTATTCTGACAAATCTTTTGAATATTGACTTTGAGGTACTCTGTCATTTATATGGAAATGCAAAGGATAAGTGTGGAAAAGCCTCGTTAAAGTTTCATTTCAACACATATGGTCAAAGCGTTAACTATTTTAAATTGCAACAATATTGTTTATTTATACTTTATTTTATCTGCAAACTGTTAAAACTAAGCATTTTCCATTGCATTTTAGGCTAATGAACTTTTAGAATAATTTCTTTATGGCTCATCAAGGATCAGGAACATAGTTTGAAGTATATGGTCTGGGAATCTATCCTTAAAACAGAAGTTGATATTAGCACTATTTGCCTAACTGTTTGAACTTAGCTGGACAAATGTCAGGTTTTAAAAGTCTTGCCGTGCTCACCATCCTGAGCTAGCCATGTCACTGAACATTCTGCCAAGGTTAGCTGGAAAGTTTTATCCAGCAAACTTGGCTGGCAGCCCTCAAAGTAAATAACTGTTTGTAAATTATAATATATTTTCAATGTCAAAGGATGTATAGCAGTATATAACAGTACCATTCATATTTGACACAAGAACATTCCCCAAATGTTACCATGTGGGAAACAGGAAGATTATATAATATGTTCCAAGAAGCCTGATTTATAACAAAATGATCCTTCAGAGTTGTGCATCAAACATTTATTTTTAAGTTCCTTCATGAACAATGGATCTCCGTACCACCCAATTCTAACTTCAAGTCCTAAATAAGATCCGCACCCAATTCACCAATAGTTATTCTTTTGTTTACAGCGTTCCTAGACCTTTATTTCTCCAGCAGTCTATGCTTCCAAGTTCTCTATCCTTGTTGTATGTAACTTTGTTCTTCCGGTTAAATCTACTGTTTTTGTTACTGTTTCCCCAATTCGATGTAAACCGATCTGATATGGTCTTCAACTATGAAGGTCGGTATAGAAAAGTGTTAAATAAATAAATAAATAAATAAATAAATAAATAAGTTAATTATTCCCATCATTAGTCCCAAAAGTATCATCACATATCAAATGTTAAGAAAAACAGTTAGTTAATTAACCAATTAATTAATTAATTAGAAGAAAATCTGAGATCTCCTGCTTATAATTTCTTGTATGGTTCTTTTTTTTTTTTGGAGGGGGGGGTACGGGGTGAGGAGGGAAATGGGGTTGAATTCCAGATCAGTAGTAACCAACCTCTCCTGGCCTGCAGCAGGATCATTCTTTTGCAATTACCTGAACTTTTTCCCACATCACAGCAACTTGCTAAAACACTTGTTGCCAGTTTTGACGTAGAAGAACCCTTAGCCAATATGATTTTTAAGATATACACAATGAATATGCACGATATCAATTTGCATACAAGGGAAGTAGTGGCTGAAAATCTATCTCGTATATATTTATTGTGGATATCCTGAAAACTAAACTGACTAGGATCATCTCTAGGACCGGCCATAAAACTCAGTATGAATGCACCGTGAAAGCTGAATTTTCAAAAGTGTTCTGCAAATAAAAATAGTATACACACTCCTAAGTAGCACGTACGTTCAAAGTATGCGTGCCTTCAAGAGTGCACGCATACTGTAGTAAAAAAGAGGCAGTCTGGGGCATAATTCTGAAATAATGCACAGTATTTTGTAAGATGACCTCCTAAGTGGCCCTGCTAGCAAGTCTGTAGGGAACCAAAGAAGTCTGAGTACTTTGTAGAGGAAGCATCCCTGAGCACCAACCAGCAAATTCCTCCAGCACAGAGAGGTGCTCCTTCCATTGGTCTGGTGGCACACAACGATAATGCAACTTGTGCAACCGTGGTGGAGAGCACAGCTGTGAGGCTTGTTTCTGAATTTCAGACTTCACCTATCCTCCTGGAAGATCTTGGCAAAGGGGATATGTTTGCTTTCTCTTTGCCTTTTTCATCCTCTATGGGTCTAAAAAGATTAGAAGCAATTGAGGGGGTTATCTCTATTGGGCATGATCCAGAAAGATTAGTTTGCATCCTCCAGTGAGTTTTGCTTGATATCACCAACTCCAGAGGTAGTGACATTAGACTCCATATGGGATTTAATAGCCAATTTTTGGAAATCCTTAAACTCATACAATGCTAAGACAGATAATCTTTCCTCAAAATTTCAGCAAATGACTTAATTTTGAGGATCAAAATACCACCATCAACTCTAAAGTCTCTACGATTCAGAAAACTATTAAGGATCTACAAGCTTTCAATTAATTAACAGTGAAAGAACATAGTGCACTTTCTAGGTATATTGAATATCTTTTTTATTCTTATTATTTTTGAATTGTCAAAACAAAATATCAAGACAAAATAGCAATTAGGAATTGAAGGATCAAGTACACATAAAAAATCAAAACTAAAAATTATTACAGACAATCAATTTCCAGTCTAATAGGGTCATTTTCCAAGGTGCGATAGCGGGCTTATCATGGTGGTAAAATTAAAATTAGGGGAAGGGGTGGCATTAGGGAGGAGTTCAGGGACATGGGGTGGCGGCACCACTGCCGGTGATAACACTTTGGACATTATCGCTGGCAGTAGCTAGGGAAATAGCTCCACCTTTTAGTGTGGCACTCTGGGGACAATAGTGTGCGGCATGGCCGCACAGCGGCAGGTGAAACCGCACTGCCGTGATGTGGCCGGCTGCACACTAGCTCCCCCGCCCCCTTTACTGCAGCAGCTCATCATTCCGCAGGAATGATGAATCTAGGCCTAAGTCCTCAAATTCTGTGGATATAATACACAACCCAAAGAAAAATTTTACATAGATAAGAAAAATTATCAATAGTTATAACAGCCATACATCCAAATAGATTGCAGCATTACTGAAATTTCAAGGTTAGGGTTTTTCAGCAGGAATAGAAATATTTACTTTGTCACCTAGAAATTGGGTCAGTTGAGGGGGGTTCATAAAAAAATATAAGAAACATCTCGATACTTGATCAGATATTTACATGGAAATTTAATTAAGAATACTCCCCCAATTGTTGAATGCATAAGAAGAAGAAAGTGCTTTCGTTTTTTCAGAGTATATTTTGCGATATCAGGAAATACTTTAACTTTAAACTGTAAAAAGGTCTCAGAGTGAAGACAAAATAAAAGTCTCAACAGCCAGTCTTTGTCGGGTTCTAGAGCTAAAGATACAATCAATGTGGCAGGAATAGCCAATTCACTATCTGAAGTCTCAAGCAAAGCGGAAACGTACAGATTGGGACCTTCAACAGAGATTAACAGAGTTATTTGAATATCCCCATTTATTTCTTCAGATCTCCTTTTAAATGGGGGAAGACAGTAAATTTTTGAAACAGGAGGAACATAAGAACCTAAGAAATTGCCATGCTAGGGCAGCATTCTCTCAGCTGGGCTCAAAGGTGATAACAAGCCTGGGGGAGACAGGAGCACATCTTCCCCTCCCACTCTCTCCAATGGTGCAATTCCTGGCATCAACCTTAGGAAGAAACTTAGGGTGCATACAAACAAAACAATATTATACAATATAGGAAGTCTTGTCCCCTAGAGGACCTGTCCCTAGCTCTCTCAAAGAACCTACAGAATATAGATTTCACTAACAAGAACACAGCCTACAGCTCCTGGAAGAACATCACTAAACAAATTGCTGATGAAAATTTCCCCATTATCATCAAAGAAATAAAACCTTCAAACCCAAAGAAGCCTTGGTTCACCCTTGAACTCAAAGCCCATAAGCTCCAATTACGGGCCAAGGAAAAGAAATGGCGTAAGAACCCCTCCCCAGCTCTCCAGGTCTCCTACAAACACACCCTCCACTCCTACAGAACCTCCATTATGAAAACAAAAAGAGACTACTACGCTCAGAAAATCCACAACTACCAATATGATGCCAAAGCCCTTTTTAAGTATGTATCCTCTCTCACAAATTCAACTCCTCCCCCTTTCTCAAATACTGACGCCAAAAACAAGTGTACGGAATTAGCTAACTATTTCCAGTCCAAAATCACCAATATTATCTCGAAATTCCCCACAACCCCCACCTCCCCCTTACCACCCAAAAATCATCCTGTAACACTCTCATCTCATTCGAACTCACCTCTGCCGCAGAGATAACTAATCTTTTAAAGAAAATGAAACCCTCCCTCCACCCCGAAGATTCCATCCCCACAAAATCACTCCTTGCTATTCCTGACACCATAGCAAAACCTATCTCCGAAATTATCAATCGATCCCTCACCCTAGGTAAGGTCCCCGATGAACTGAAACAAGCTACCCTCAAACCCATTCTAAAGAAACCTAACTTGGACCCTGCAGTCCCAGCCAACTACCGACCGATATCCAATCTTTCATTCATATCTAAACTCATGGAAAGAGTAGTTAACGCCCAGCTTATAGAACATCTCAATAGTCACAACTTGCTTTTCCCCTCTCAATTCGGCTTTCGAAAATTCTTCAATACTGAAACCTTACTAATATCTCTTACCGACACAATTCTCAAAGGGTTAGATAAAGGCCAATCTTACATCCTGGCCTTGCTAGACATCTCTGCGGCCTTTGATACCATCAACCATAATCTCCTTATCAGTCGACTCTCAGATATCGGTATTGCAGACTCAGCCCTGAACTGGTTTGTCCTCCTTCTTAGACAACCGCTTCTACAAAGTCAAAATAGGCAATCATGAATCTAACCCGGTCAAGTTATCTCATGGTGTTCCCCAAGGCTCTTCCCTCTCCCCTACCCTCTTTACCATTTACGTATTACCCCTATGCCAATTGCTTGCAGATCTTGGACTCACACACTATGTATATGCAGATGATGTCCAGATACTTCTTCCTATCACCGATTCTGTAACAAACGCCCTTAAATTATCGGATAAATGCCTATCCTCAATCAATAGCCTTCTCACCAACCTTAACCTCGCCCTTAATTCATCAAAAACTGAACTACTCTACATTTCTCCTGCCCGCCACCCTCACACTCCCCCGCTCCCAACTCACCCCTTCTCACAACATGTCAGAGACCTGGGCGTCACCTTGGATGACCACCTCAATCTCCAAAATCACATAACCAACATTACAAGAGACTGCTTTTACAAATTACACATCCTGAAAAAATTAAGACCCCTTTTACACCATAATGACTTCTGTACTGTCCTCCAAACCACTTTATTTTCAAAAATCGACTACTGCAATACCCTACTTCTAGGATTGCCTGCGTCCACCACCAGACCTTTGCAGATGCTGCAAAATGCGGCAGCTAGAATTCTTACCAACTCCCGCAGATCAGACCATATCACACCTATCCTCAGAGACCTTCACTGGCTTCCTATCCCAGCTAGAATCCTTCATAAAAGCCTAACCATCATCCACAAAACCCTACACAATAATGAGATACACTGGCTTAATGACTCTCTCCAGTTTCATATCCCCAACAGGCCTACCAGATCAGCCTACCTAGGGACTCTTACTGCCCCCTCACACAAATCTGCCCAGCTCACTTCCACCCGAGAACGTGCCCTCTCCATCGCAGGTCCTACACTATGGAACTCGATGCCGCCAGACCTACGCCTGGAACACTGTCCAAACACCTTTAAAAAAAAGTTAAAAACCTGGTTATTCAACCAAGCATTCACTTAATCCCATCCTCGTCTCTGCACTCCTACCAGTTTCCATAACTCCATCCATTTAACCTTATCCTCCTAACATTCCTATAGCTTTCCCTGGTAAACCCAAATATTATACATGGTCACAACAATTTGCTGCAACCACTAGGGCTTTTGACTGTCATACAGTTTTTGTAAATAGATTATGTAATATAGTTACTATCTCAGCAAAGTTGTACGTTTGCTGTATCCTTCCTGCTATTACTCTCACTTGGTCCCTTAGACCGTTCCGCATTCTCTCCCCGTTCCTTATGATCCCCTGTTAATTGTAACTTTATCCTTCCTTTCTCCCTACTAGTTTTTTGGCCCCCCAGTTGTATGTGAACCGATGTGATATTCATTTGAATGTCGGTATATAAAAGTTATAAATAAATACACAAGATCACGCGATCAGGAAAGAATCTTGTGTACGGCGGGTATGTAACCAGGGCCCGAAGCTCACTGACTCTACAAGACGAAGTAATCGCCACCAGGAAAATAACTTTCCAATTGAGAATCTTTGGGTCGCAGGAACACAATGACTCAAAAGGAGGACGCATGAGCCGCACTAGGATAATGTTGAGGTCCCAGGACACAACAGGAGGCCAGAGAGGAGGCTTCAGCTGGAGCCAGCCCCTCATAAAGGGTCTATCAAAGGCTGCGCCAACACGAGTGTGCCAGAGACACCTCGATGGTACGCACTGACAGCACTAAGGTGAACCCGAACTGAACTGGTTTGAAGGCCATACTCGGAAAGGTGCCATAAGTAGTCCAACAGCTGGGGGGAGGTGGTATGTGAATGGATACAAAGCATGCCCCGCACACCAGACGGAGAATCTTCTCCAGTTCAAGCTGTAGGACATTTTGGTGGAGGGCTTCCTAGAAGCCACCAGCACCTGGGAAACACTGTCCAAGAGAGCCAGGGGCTGGAGGACTACACGCCAAATCCAAGCCTTCAGGGCCAATGCCCAGAGGTTCGGATGGTGCAGGGCGCCTTGCTTCTATGTAATCAGATTGGGCGCAGTCCCCAGTCAGATGGGGCCACTAGCCAACAGGTCCTGCAGAAGTGGGAACCAAACCTGTTGGGGCCAAAAGGGCACCACTAGGATTATGGTCCCTCTGTCCTTTTGAAGCTTCAGCAACATCTTCAAGAGGAGTGGTAAAGGAGGGTACACATACAGAAGGCCTCTCCCCCAAAGGAGGGAGAAGGTATTGTAGGCCAGGCATCTGCCCCCTGGCAACAGGGAGCAAAAATTGCTCACTTTGTGATTGTGCAGGGAGGCGAAGAGGTCTACATCTGGTGTACCCCACGATGAAAGAGCTTGGCCACTACATCCGGGTTGAGGGACCCGTGTGGCTGGAAGAAGAGACTCAGCTGGTCCGCCAGCACATTCAGATTTACAAGTAGGTATGTCGCTCATAGTGACATCCCCTGCGACAGGGCCCAAGCTCACATCTGCACTCCCTCATGACAGAGGAGGAATGAGCCTGTGCCTCCCTGTTTGTTCATATACCACACAGCCACCTGGTTTTCTGTCTGGATCAAGACTGCCCTGTGCGACAACTGGTCTCTGAACACCCATAAGGCATTCCATATCGCCCAAAGCTCTAGAAAGTTTATTTGACAGTGGGCTTCGGGAGTTGTTCAGAGACCCTGCATGTGGATGCACTCCACATGGGATCCCCAGCCCAGGGGAGAGGTGTCAGTGGTGATGACAGATGTTGGGTCACATGATGTTGGGTCACATGATGTTGGGTCACATGATGTTGGGTCACATTCCTGTTCAACCAAGTCTACACAGAATAGCTCCTCCCTTCCCCTCTATTGCTCATACCCCCTAGGTGACCGCCCTCTCCTTATATTAAGGAATTAATCACATTGTATATTGTTGTCCTCTTGTTATGACCTCTTGTTGAGTTCTGTTGTTTAATCTATTTTCCTTACTGCCCTAGGTTAACCCCCTGCCCAGTTCACCTTCCCTGTTGAAATGTATTTTCTAAACCTTCTGTTAATATGTGAACCGGTATGATGTCCCCACTAATACCGGTATATAAAAGTTTCTAAATAAAATAAAAAATAAATAAATGAAGCAGAAGGTGGGCGGTCATCTGTTGGTTGCTGAGGATAAAGACCACCATATAGGCAAGGGCAAGAGCCCGATCTTGGGGCAGAAATGCTTTTGCTTGCACCATGTCTAGTCTGGCCCCTATGAAGTCCAGCTGAGGAAATGGGCAGAAATGAGATTTGGGGTAATTTGTAACAAACCGTAAGGCTTGTAGTATCTGCACCATCATGGCTAAAGCACTCAAGGCCCCGACAGGGGAATCTCTCTTGACCTACCAGTTGTCTAAGATGAGGACACATGCACCGTCCAACACTGAGATAGGCCACCACCGCCGCCTGGTACTTGGTGAAAATGGGGGGGGGGGGGGGGGGGCTGAGGACAATCCAAAAGCAACACCCTGTATTGGTAATAAGCCTTCCTCACCACAAAGCAGAGGTATTTTCTGTGGCCGGGGAAAATGGCAATGTGAGCATAAGCCTCCTTGAGATTGAGGAAGCAGAGCCAGTGTCCTCTTTTGAGGAGGGGAATCAGCATGCCCAGAGAGACCATCTTGAAATTTTCTCTTGCGAAAAACTTGTTCAACGCCCTAAGGTTGAGGACAGGTGTAAGCCACAGTTCCTTTTTGGGATGAGGAAGTACCTCAAATAGAATCCTCGGCCCTGCTGGAGGTAAGGGACTGGCTCTACCACTCCTGCTGACAGAAGCATGGAGAGTTCCATTTGAAATATGGCCTATTGGGCAGACGAACCCTATGATGGACATGGGAGAGAGGTCTCTGGTAGCCGGCAGAAGTTGAGATGGTACCCCTGACGGATGATGGTAAGGATCCAGTGGTCCGAAGAGATCTCCTCCCAGCGATGGGCGAAGCCAAGAAGCCTGCCTCCCACTGGGTGATCCGGTGCCAGAGATGCGCTCAACTGACTCATGCTCCCTCACTGCTAGTCAAAAGCCCGTGGCTAGGGCTTGCTGGGGCACAGGTACTGGCTGCTGGTGAGGGCATGGCAAGCAAGCCCGAGAGGCTGGAGGATAATACTTTCTCTGCCTGTAGAAGGGCTTCCAGGATCCTGGCCTTGAGGATTTCCTGGCCAAGGACGGGGTGACGAAGGCACTTGTGGAGAGCTGTTGAAGGGTGTCATGGTGGTCCCTCAATTGCACTACCACATCCCGGACCTTATCCCCAAAGAGGTTATCACCTGGGCAGGGGAGGTCAGCTAGCTTATCCTGTACCTCTGGATGGAGGTTGGAAGCTCTTAGCCAGGCTATTCTACGGATGCCAATGCTGACCACTAATACACGGGCCGCCATCTCAAAGACATCATAGGTGGATCGCACCTTATGCTTGCCAGCCTCTAAACCCAGCGGGATGGTGACCAAGAGCGCCTCCTGTTGCTGTTGAGGCAAACCCTTTTCGAGGTCCTGAACCTGTTTCCAGAGATTTCCATTGTATTGGGTCATGTACAGCTGATAGGCGGAAATATGGGTGACCTGCATAGCACTCTGGAATACCTTCCTGCCCAAGGCATCGAACTCCCTATGCTCTCGCCACGGGGGGGGGGGGGGGGGGGGGCAAAGATGTGTGTACAGGAGTATCAGGGGAGTTGCCACTTCTCTAATCCCACAGCCTGCTGCACCAAGTGGGTGGTATCAGCCTTTCTATTGACAGGGGAAATAGAGATTGGGTGCTCCCACATCTGAAGGAGGAGATCCTTGAAGATGTTGTGGATGGGAACTGCCATGATCTCCTTAGGAGTGACGATGAACTGGAGTACTTCCAGCATTTTAAGTCATGCATCCTCCTCCATGAGCAATTGAAAGTGGATGGCTTTGGCCATGGCCCTGGCAAACCCTGCGAAGGAAAGATCCTTGGGGTGACCAGCGCTGTTCCTCTGGCAAGGAGGGCTCTGAAGGGGGGTCATCTGAGTAGTCGGAAGATGACTCTGTGGAATCATCTCCCCAAGGGTCGTAAGGCCCTACCACCTCACTGGAGCCAGCGCGGTGCAGGTGAAGCCCATGAGGTGTATCTGCCCTGGTATCCAATGAATTCGGAGGCCTCAAGGGCAGCGCAGGAATCAACATTTCCCCTGGCATCAAGGGGACCAGAAGCTGTGGGAGAACAGAAGGACCCAGCAAGTGCTTGGGGAACCGTGGCCTTGGGAACACGTTACTGGCCCCCTCCTGACCCCCCCAAGGCTTGCCAATAATCCCTGGGGGTCCAGCAGGGGTCCGAAAGCGATTTCGCTGTCGGCTGCCAGTAATCAAAATGGCGCCGATAGCCTTTGCCCATACTATGTCACAGAGGCTTTCGGCGCCATTGGTCAGCTCCAGTCACATGACAGGAGCACAAGATGGTGCCGATGGCCATGTGACAGGGGCTGACCAATGGCGCCGGTAGCCCCTGTGACATGGTAGTTCAGAGGCTATTCGGCACCATTTTACAGAGCACGGCTTGAATTATCATGGGCACGGCACGGCAAATGGAACCCGGGGACCGCGCTGGACCACCAGGGATGTACTTAGTAAGTCTTGGGGAGGGATCGGGATCGGGGGGGGGGGGTGTTGTATTATAGCTTATTTAAATGTTTGGGGTGGTTTGGGGTGGTTTTTAATTAAAAAAAAAAAAAAAAAAAAAAGTGTCCCTCTCCCCATGCAAACCCGAAAAATGAAATTTCCCCGAAATTCGGGGAAAATTCTTTTCGGGTTTCGGGGTCTCCGAAACCACAACAAAATAGGAAATTTCGTTGTGATTTTCAAATTCTGGTGATAAACGAACCACATGTCTAGTACCTGCTCCTCGTGGGCCTCTCTCTTTTCTCTTTCAGGTCGCTGTCTGGAACCGGTACTCGCTCCTCGATGGCCCATGTTCCTGGACTCGCTTCCTGGATTTCTCTTCTGCCTGGAAGACACCACTGCCTATACCATCAGTGAGTTACCATCTACTTTCTCAGAGCTGTTCCCTGGAACCAGGTACTCGCACCTCGAGGGCCTGTCTTTACTTCAGCTCCTGTGCTCTATACCGAGAGACCGCTGTGTGAGTACTATACCAACGAGGCTCTACTCCTGAACCCTGCATATATTGCTTGTACTCATGATCTCAGTTTTTCTCCACTACAGCACAGCCATTATGGGATCACTGTTCCAGAGCCTGAGGGACTACAAGGCCAGCTGGGCTACATTCCTGCTCACTACCGCCACCTCTGGTGGCTCCTCAATACTGTTTAATAAAAGATCTAACTGTGTGTGTGTCCTAAAGCTGAGCCTGACCTGTGGCCCCTCATGGGAATCCCCCCCCCCCCCCCCCCGTGGGCATGGTCAGCAGCCACAGAGTCCAGGGGTCCACCCAAATCCTTACAAACAATAACTGTAAATTACTGTTCGGGATGGGAAGATGGATAAATTTTGAGGATAAGTTGGAGATTTTGTCCTTGAAATGGGTTACTATGTCGTTACCGAACGTTGGAGAAATGTGGTTATTAGATTCATTTTTCAGGGCAGTTAGTGATTTGATAATATTGAAGAGTACACTGGTGTTGCTGCTGGTAGTTGGATTTTATGGACATAGTAAGTTTTTTTGGCTTGATCAATTTGAATTTTGTATTTTCTTAGGTGGGAGAAATATTCAATTTTCTCTCGTTTACAGGATTTCTTCTTCATCGTTGCTCTAGTTGGCGTAGCTCTGTTTACATGAGATGTAAAGCAGGGGTATACCAAGGGGTGTTTGGTCTGGAGGAAACTGGACAGAGATTTTTAGGAGCAAACATTTCAAGCGAGGTTGAAATAATGTTATTCTAGTTTTCAAATTCAACGTTAACATCGTTTAGAGCAGTGGTATTACATGTAGATGTTAAACGTGAAAGAAGAAGATTACTAAATTCTTCAGGGTCAATCTTTTTCCTCTTGTAAACAAGATTGGTATTTTGAGTTTGTACTGGAGTTCAATGTATTTAGGGTTCCCATTGCGATGGTCAGACCATGGTATTGGAGTGATAGTGGTAGTTAGAATGGCAAAAGCATGGTTATAAAATAGTAGAGATGTAATTCGGCCCACCGTGGGAAATTTCATTTTCTCGCGGTTCGGACCAATTTTATTTTGGCTGCCCCGAAATGAAAACCAAAACCCACCCCAACCCTTCAAATTTAATTAATTACAACCCCCCAAAATTTGCAGAAAGTCCCTGGTGGTCCAGCGAGGGTTCCGGGAGCAATCACCTGCTCTTGGGCCATCAGCTGCCAGTAATCAAAATGGTGCCAATGGCCCTTTGCCCTTACCATGTGACAGGGGCTATCAGTGCCATTGACCCACCTCTGTCACATGGTAGGGGCCATGGACGGCTGGTACCATCTTAAAAAATGGCGCGGGCCATCTATTGCTCCTACCATGTGACAGGGGCCAACCAATGGCACCGGTAGTCCCTGTCACATGGTAAGGACAAAGAACCACCAGCGCCATTTTGATTAGTGGCAGCCGATGGCCTGAGAGGGGGCGATCATTCCCGGGACCCCGCTGGACCACCAGGGACTTTCGCAAAGTCTTGGGGGGGGGGGGTTGGGTAAATCTTGGGGGATCAGGAGGGTGGGAGTTGCAATTAATTACATTTGAAAAGTTGGGGTGGGTTTGGGTTTTGTTTTGTTTTAATGTGCCCTTTCTCCCCCCAAAAAAATGATTAAAAAAAACACACAAAATTTCATGGGTTTTCCTATCGTTTCGTCAGCCCCCTGAAATGCAACAAAATAGGAAATATCATCTTTATTTACTATTTGTTTGCAAATGAATGCGCATCTCTATAAAATAGTAGGTCCAAAGTATGACCTAGTTTATGAGTTGGTTGGTTGATTAGTTGGGACCAACCTAGCCCAGAAAAGTCTTAAGAGACGTAATTTACAACTGTTGGATGAGGGTTGGTGTTGTAATATAAGTTGAAGTCACCAGTCACAATTGTTTTTGTGAGGTCTATAGGTAAAGCAGCTAGTGGTTCACGTAAGATGGAGGGGTCATGGTTGAGAAAGCCTGGAGGGACAATATACTGTACAGAAATTTGCAATGGTTGAGGTATTGAGTAGCATCTCAAGAGGCATTTTAAAGTCAAGCATGTATAGTTATTTGGACAAATAGAATTTAGAGTTATGTTGTCATAATTACATAATCAAGTTTCTGTAATAAATACAGCACCAGGAGCATATGAACGGATTAAATTATAAATAATCGGTATTTGTTTTCTGATGGATTGTGCATTAAAGACCAAGACAGAAATGGTGGTACAGATTAGCATTGCAGTCACCAAGGAAGGTAGTAGTGGGGTTAGAGAAGATCTATGACATCAAGGTGGTTTATTGAAGAGAGGGGCTAATTGGCCATAGCGACCAAAACCAGTGACAGTATTGATGTTCATAGCTGATTTGGAAATAGAGTAAAAGAATGGAGAGAATAATCAGACAAAATCCAGTAGTACAAAGAGCTTCATTTGTGAAAAAATAGAGGCTTGCAAAGTTGTGCACAAAGGGGCGCACAAATGGGCAAACCCCTTTGTTGTGCTCCTTCGGCATGTGACACACTGGCGCGCACCACCTCTGGTGACATGCCGGTGCCTTTGTAGGCACCTGCCGATGACTTGGGCGGAGGCAAGCCCGTGGAGGAGCACTGCAGGTGTCAGAGAGCAGTAAGAAGTTCCAGCGCTCAGAGGCAGCAGTAGTGTCCAGTGATCCCCTTTGCAGAAGTGAGGAGCAGTTCAGCAGACCAGATAGGAATAGGGTTCATCAGGGTTACAGTCCTTGTGAAGGACATCTCAGAAAAAAATAAGCAGTAGGTAGGGCTACCCCGAATGAATGTGTATGACAGACTTGAGAGATTGACCCGTTTGAAGATAGAAAGAAGCAGAGTATCATCTGTATTGCCTCGTCACCCATAAATGTAGCAGAAAGTGATGCTCTGATACAGTACCTGAAAGTCTTCCCTTGTTTGAGGGTGATGGAAATTGGAGGTAGGCTTGATGCAATCAGCCACCCAGTTTTCCTCATGATCAACCCAAATACCCCCCCCTCCGCCCCTTGAGTTCACCAGTATCCCCTCTGTCCAGAGGCAGAGGAAGGAAATGAATCTATGATTTGTTCAGTGCTGTCACAGGGGATTTTGGTTTTGACCCACAGTGACTGTAACACTCCCATTTGACCCATGCCTAAGCTGAATGGCAAATGGTGCCCTACCAGAACATCTGAAAGGTTAACAAATGTGTTATCCTCTGTTTTTCTGTGGTCTCTAACCATGATACCATTTTGTCCACTATTCCCCTTTAATCCACAATTTATTCGGTCACTGATCTCACTAATGCATTTTTCATGGTGGCTTTGCACCATGAGTCACAGCTTCTTTTGATGTTCACATTTTAGGGTACAGTATTCCTGGACCAATCTATCCCAGGGTTATGCTGAAACTTAAGTTTCACCAGTTTCTGCATCAGGATCTGGCTGATATTCCCCTACACAGCACTTTAGTGCAGTATATTGATGATCTCTATACTCTCCTACCAAAAGTTCATCTCCATTGTTGTGATTCTGCTTGTCATGCAGCCTCCCAACCACCAGAGGTCCTCCGGGAGCTGCACCTACCCTCTTTTCAGCTTTAGTCTCGGTGACCTCATGACTCAGCAAATCTCTGCCTATTAGTCTTGCCTCCGTTTATACTAAGGGCATCATTGAGTCTGCTTGGCTTCTTGCTTGCCCCCCCCCCCCCCCCCATCCCCCATATCTCTGTATACCGTGTGGCTTTACATAGCCTTCTGCCTTTCCTAAGCCTTCTTGTCTCTGAATACCTAGTGGCTCTCCATAGCCTTCTGCCTTGTAGCTTTCCTAAGCCTTCTTGTTTCCCTGTTTGCCTTGTGGCTTCCAAGCCTTCCTGTTTCCAAGTTTGCCTTGTGGCTTTTCAAATCCCTTACTGTTTTAAGCTTGCTCCCTGGCTACAAGCCTCCTGTTTCAAGCTAGCCCCGCAGCTTCCCTAAGCCTCTGTCTAAAGCTTGCCCTCTCTAGCCTTCTATCCCAAGCTTGCCAGTATCAGTAACCTCCATCTTGTTCCATTGTTCCACCCCTGATCTTGGATCCTGCCTGAGCTCCAGACCCACCAGACATCAGCCTCCAGCCATGCAGCCAACAGCCCTCCAGCTTGCCTGACTTCTGTCTCCAGCCCTGCAACCTGTATCCCCAGGCCTGTTCAGCTTTATCTGAGTTAATTCCTCTCCACTCCGGATTCCAGTCCAGCTTTAACCTTAGGTCTCCTCCCTTGTTCAAGTCCTGCTGGCCACCAGAACTCAAGGGCTCAACCTGCAGGGAAGATGGCTGGTATAGGCTAAAGATCCCCTCAGTAAAGATTTTACATCATTTGGAGTGAAGAAAGTCAGACTAAGATGAGATTACTTGAATGTTCTCTTGCCCTAGCTTGATAGTACCCTAGTAGAGAGGCCATCAAGCTAGGGCAAGGGAACATTGTATAAATCTCATCTTTGTGTGACTTTTCTCACTCCAAATGATGTCAGCTCTTCACTGAGGTCTACTGTGCTGTTCATACATCTCACTGCATATAAAACTGAACCCAAAAATGTACACAGATACCAAAACCCCATCTCGAGCTACTAGCTGGCCCTCTTTAAAAGTATAAATAGTTGACTACTATGTGTGCTTCCAGAGTCTCTCTTTCTCTCTATCTCTCTCTTAAAAATTCCTAAAATAGAATTTGCATTTTTTAGCGCAATTTGCGTTTTAGCTGTTTCAGGCATATCACACAGCTTAATGCCCAGAAAAAAGGTGTAGTTATTTAAAGTGTGCAATAATGCCCCTCATTTTCATTGATCCTGCCTAAACCTCTCACCAATACTGCCCCTTTGAAAAAATTTGCATTTGCGCTGCGCGTTGTGATAGATATCATACATGTTATGGCGTTATTGTGGGGGCATTAACACCATAACACATTTTGATGAATGACCCTGTTTATTAGTAACAACCAAACACTACTGCAAATAGACACAAAGCTCCTTTACATCATTTTGCCAACAAAGAACATTGCAGCTGCTCTGACATATTTTGCAAAGAAATCCTCAACAGCACCAAACTTCCCTTCATGCACAGTATAATCAAAAGAAGCTAGGGCAAGAAATGTTATGTTGTATGCACAAAGAATTGTGTGCTTTATTGTTACCCACTTAAAAATGGTAATAGAGCAATACATATTTTATTTATTTATTTATTTATTTATTTATTTTTTTTTTTTTAAGCACTTTATTTATATACCGAAATACGTTGGGAACATCATCTCAGTTTACAGATAACTAAAAATAGCAAGAAGCTTCACAGAGAACACTTATCATAAAGTATCAACAGGATACTGGATACAGGGATGGTTAACTGGGTATGAGGGGATACATATACAAACATATACATGAAATTTACACGAAATTTACAAGAAATTATCAGATTTCAGGGGGGGAAGGGGAGGGGGGAGCAAAGTAAGATTAAGTGTTTGAGTGTTTGAAGAGCCAAGTCTTTAGATTTTGTTTAAATCTTTTTGGACAAGGCTCCAGTCGGAGGTTGGGGGGCATCTTGTTCCAAAGGGAGGGACCAGCTAAGGAGAGTGCACATTCTTTAAATAAGTAAAATAAAGTTTTGAAGCAAAAGAGTCAAAGACATCATTGATATGTTGGTTAAAGACCCTAAGAATAAGGAAAGGGGAAAATGCTTCAAGGAAGATGGAGTCAAAGTCAGTGAGAAAGAAGAAAGGGAATTTATCAACTCCCTGGTGAGGTGGTAGGGTAAATGGGCATATGGAATGGGCCTCAAAAGAAGAAAAGAAATGGGACTGAGGTAAAATATAGGGCTGAAACTTACAAAAGGTGGAGATCAGCAGTCCAACACTACTACTGCAGCTTACTGTGCAGTTTGTATGAGCAACAGTAGCATGGGATATACTTAGTTTTTGGGTACTTGCCAGGTTCTTATGGCCTGGATTGGCCACTGTTGGAAACAGGATGCTGGGCTTGATGGACCCTTGATCTGACCCAGTATGGCATGTTCTTATGGGGTGAAAGTTACATTGAAGGGCCACGATTGGGATTGATAGCCCCAGCTGGAAGGAGGAGAAACAAGAGCAGGAGAATAAGTAGAAGAGAGGTACAGGTGTGATGACAGTAACAAAGATGAGATGCTGTCAAGGAGAGTAAAGATGCTTGGAGAAGAAAACTTTGAAGCTCAAGAGCAGAGAGCAGAGAACAGAAGACATAATTACTAATGAGGTGAATAATGTTCAGTAGTGATTTGCAGCAGGGAATAAGATTGGGGAGGAATAGCATCAGGAAGAGTAGATGTAGTGGAGCCATAAGAAATAAAGAGGGAAAAATTCTGCTGGCAAGAGAAAGTTATAGCGCCATTCACCTCCTGGCAAGATGGTGGAAGCCCAAGTGGGTTGGGAGTATCCTCTGAACTCCGTCTAAGCACCTGGGAAAAGTATGTCGATGTACTGTAACCTACCCAGTAATTGGCCAGCTGCTTAAGAAGCATGAGATGGTAGCAGCCCCAGGCATAAGATGGGCTGGGGTGACTTCCAAAGTCAACAACTGAGGCTGTTGGGAGAAGTATGGAAATATACTGCATCTTCCCCAGTACCTAGATGCCTGCGTGAGGAGCATAGGATGGTAGCAGCGCAGGGAAGGTGGCCAACTACCCAGTTTTGGACAAGACAGTCCATTTTTTAAGCCAGTTGTACAGTGTCTTGGTTACAACCATAGCAAAACACCTTAATCTCCGGTCAGACCTTCAAGCATCCAATCGGTGCATGTGTGACTGCGGTGGCCTGTGGTGATTCAATCTTTGCTGCCAGCTCAGCTGCAGAGGAGGAGGCATGAAAATGAGAGACACACATAGGAACTTTACCCGTAGGTTTGAAGCAGACGCAAGCTGGAGCTGTCGCCACCACTGCTTCTGCCTATTTCTCCGCAGTTTGCAGCACCTCTACATCCCTCTGTCTGATCTGTTCCATCATCTCTGATGCTCAACCCACAACCTTTGCTGCCTTCACACCACCCGGCACACTCAGTGCAGCCTTTTCCAGCCAGTCCAATAAGGATTATTCCTGCTGGGCCCTTTAAATGATTACACTGGCTCATTTTTCAGAGACCGGACCTTTCAGATTTGCCACCAGCTTCAATTATTCCTTCCTCTACCCCCTACCACCTCCCAGACAGCTGAAAGTGGTGGAAGCTGTCACATGTACTCCTGCCACTATCTCTTTCTCCAAGCCCCTTCGCTGAGGGGTTTGCAGCTACATCTGGGTTCAGACAAAGATTATAGGTAATTATGGACTGTTAATGCTTTTCCCTCTCTTTCCCATCAGCCCTTAACAAGTGATTAAGCCACAGTGAAAACAAACAATGGGCTCAGCTGAGCACAGAGAAAAAAATGGCCATGTGTGCTTTTGCAGTCACGGAGACTACTGACAATTACAGATTACCTTAAAGAGGCTGCACCGCTTTGCAAATGTAAATACTGGTTTACATTATCAATGAAGTAAATGGGCATCATGGCTGACAAGGGGAGGAGTAGGATGCAGAGGGGGGCATCATGAGCAGGTAGAAAGAGGGCACCATAGCTGTCTCAGGGAGGGTGTCATCATATCTCTCACAAGAAAGGAAAATGTGAGGGGGCATTGTTGTCAAGTGAGGGAGCGGGTGTGGAAAGGGCTTTATGGCTGTCTTACAGAAGGCCTGGAGAGGAAGCATCATGACTATTAGGGGGAGGATGGAAAGGAGTCATTATGATTCTTAGGGGAGGGAGCATTATAACTGTCAAGGAAAAGGGAGTACCATTCCTGTGATGAGGATGGTGGGGAGAGGGATCATGCTGTCATAGGGAAGGCAGGTAGGGGAGCTCCTCCATCCTGTGCTATTCAGTAGAGGCTGTGAAAGAAAATAGAGAAGGATGTTGGATGGGGGCAGGGGAGAGGAAGAATGATGTCAAAATGCCTTGGCTGATGCTCCTGGAATTTGCTTCACTACTTGGACAGCTCTGTCATGTTTCCATATTGGCAGTGAAGCAAGAAATAGCAGCATGAAATAGGATACAAGGCAGTAAAACAGAATGCAGAAACCCATCCTCCTGGTCTTCAGAGATCAGAAGGGAATCCTCTCATCTCCCCCCCAGTCTTTGGATTTGAAGTGTCCAGTCAAGGTTTGCCAAAAAGTTGTCAACTCTAAGCCCAGGCCCAAGAAGGATTGTGGTGATTTTCAAAGTTAACCAGTGAGGCAAATGGAAGAGTATGAGGCTGAACTGTAACCTCCCCAGTACCTCACTAGCTACTCGCAGAAAGTGGGGTGATTAGCAGTCCCAGCCTGAGGATGATTGTAGTGACTTCCAAAGTAGACTACCGAAGTAGATGGAAAAAGTAAGCAGATGTATGGCAACCTCCCTAGTACTTGTATAAAATGCCATCCTTTTTTTGCTACTTATTTAATATACAGCTAAGAAAAGGCAAATGCTGAGACAATACTGTATTGTAGCAAGCATCATGTGCTTAAATGGACAGCTGTGCAGCAACAACAGGATCTATTATACTGTCACAAGTGTTAACACAGCAAATAACGGTGTTCTAATACAAGGAGCAATGAAGTGTAATACAAGGTTTTTGATTTTAAACGTTTATATATGAAAACTAAGGCCTATCAAAATCAAATCTAACTTGTGGCCCAGGCGATGGGTCAGCTGATTAATAATTTACAAAAGTGTATCAAAAAGCTTTCATGATCTCTAAGAAATCCCAACAGTATTTAGATAAAGGAATTTCATTCATATGTAGATTAAAATCACCTAAAATAATAAAATTATTCCAATTGACGCTGCCAGATCTCCATACCGACCATGACCCACACTTAAATTGGTAGACTGAGAATATTAGTCTTGGTCACAGATAACATTATATCTGTGTTAGAGTCTATTAGATAGCAGCACAAAAACAAAGCCAAATATCTGTGGCCAGCAAGTGAGAACAAACCTCAGAATCCTTGAGCACTCTTCACAAGCAAAGGAGCTCACAAGTAAATATTTTCAAAACTTTATAAAACACCTGTCTCCTCATTTAAACTGGGATTACTATGTATACATGTTATGTTTTTTTACCTGCCTAAAATATGCATGCATATGTTTATACCTTGGGCAAATCACTTTACCCTCCGTTACCTCAGGTACAAAATTAGATTGTAAACCCTGTGGGGATAGGGGAATACCTACAGTACCTGAATGTAATCCACTTTGATGTACACTTTGAAGTGTCAAAAAGCAGAATATAAAAATCTAAATAAATAAATAAATACAATAGGTAAAGAAAGTATTTGTTTTCTTGCAGTGGAAAATTTTGGACTGTTAAACATGAGGAGGTCCATATTCAACCACTGTGAAGCTCAGCTAGTTAGCCAAATAAACATATTCAGTGGCAAACGCACTACTGAATACAACCGGCTATCTTTAAAGTTAGCAGGATACTTTTAACCAGCTAAATTTAGGACAGCTTTTCAGGCCGACCAGAGTTATCAGGATAAGTCATTCAGCTAACTCTGAATATCAGAGTTAGCCGGATAACGTATGCAGCTAACTCATCTCCTCCCAGTTACACATCCAGAATGCACCTAACCTATCTGGTTCAATTCTTGCCAGATAGCTTATTATTGGCTAGAATTTAGCCAGCTAACCCCTAAATTCATCAGAATGATGTGTTGGGGGAAAAAAAGGGGTGAGGGAAATAGTGGGCAGCCAGCCACATCCCGGCGGTGCGGTTTCGCCTGGCGAGGTGCAGCCACACCATCCACTATCGCCCCCATAGCACCACGGAAAAAGGTGTAGTTATTTCCTGCAGTGCTGCCAGTGAAAACGTGAAAAACGTTATTGCCCACAGCGCTGCTGGGAGATAACTCCACCCAAACCCCACCCACACTCCTCCCCTTCCCCTAATTTTAATAGTTCTGCCGCGATACTGGCACATCGCACAATAAAGAATGACCCTACAAGTAACCCAATTTTCAGTTAGCCAGCTAAATGCTTTTGAGTATGGACCTCAGAATTGTAAACTGTTTTTGATAAGTAAGGTTTTTACTGACTTTATGAAAGCTGGAATTAAAATAGTTTTTATAGGTACACAATATAAATTCTGCATTTGTGCTGGGAGATAATGGTGTTTATCAGCACTTTATATAATACCAATTACAACAATTAAACAAATATTTGTATATATTAATAATGCTGGCTTCGTTCAATTTTTGAGAAGAGTTTAAATATCAATATAGAAGCAATCTTTTTTTTTTTTTACATAACCTATTGGTGTGTAGGTTTTGTTTCTTTTATTTTTCTGTATAGTCACAACTATCACTATCTTCTAATGATGTACTTGCAGCATTGTTCTTTCATAATTAAATATAATTGGTGTTATAAACATATTTCCAATACCTAGGGCTGAATATTGAAATTAAAAGTATAACATCATCTAGAACATGCCAATAAGCACTTGTGAATATCCATATTTAATTTCAATTGAAGACCACATACTGTATGTACAAAGATTTAGAGGAATACTATAATATATGTAATCATTGTTTTAATATAATAGATGTCCTCTTGAGAAAAAACCCAGACAACAGACACAACATATCTGTTGCCTCATTTAAAGGTAATGACATGTACAATACTATTGCTTACTGGGCTCTTATAATACTAAGAAAGGCAGGAAGATAGGATCTAGGACTGATTTCATTCATCTGCATATATATCTGTATATATCAATCAACAGGCAGCAAACTTGTACAGTGATGGTCACTACTGATATTTTGGCTCTGGCAAAAGTTTTCTGAAGTGCTCAGATATTACAAATTTAGAGCCTGGCTGGAAAGAAATATGAAGTGATCTTGACAGTGTGAGCTAGAAAGTGAATACGGTATTTGAAACAGCAAAATATAAAATCTAGCTTCAAAGGCAAGGTGCAGATAAGATTGTTTAAAGAAAATCAAGCAAAGAGCTAAAAATTCTGCCAAGTCCTTCCACATAGTTATTAGGGAGATGAAGCGATATATATATAAAATCAGATACATGCCAACTCTCAAGAAACAGAGTAGTTTAAAAGAACCTGAGATGCATATGAGAAAGAAAAGAAATGTGTGTTTATGAATGAAGTATCTCTAAGTTCTTATATCAATGATATTTTCTGAGCAATCTTGAAACTATCTGACTAGGTGTAAAGTCCACATATACATACCTTGTACCTAATATTCAAAGGGAAACTGCACATACTGTCCCATTGAAACCTGCCACAGTTACGAAGTACCTGCAAGCTTTGCACTTGCTTTTATTCTGAGTGAAATTTCTATGGAAAATAATATGGGCAGATTTGAAAATACAATCGATGTGCATTATTTTCTAATCCCAAAAAAATAGACCCAGAAACACCTCCCCTGAATCCGGTTAAAAGTACATGTGCTATAAAGAGTTGTCAATTCATCTCACGTTGACCCAACAGATTGATCCTGTCTTGTTTTACCCTACTGCACGCATGGAATTGTAGTTCTGATTGTCCTATTTATTTTCCTTAGGTATTCAGAACTACAATATCATGCCTACAACAGGGCAAAACCAGGACTGATCAACCTGTTCGGTCGATGTGGGGTAAATTATAGAAAAACAATAAATAAATAAATAAATAAATAAATAGGCAATCCCATTGCTGCGGAACCCAACATATATCTTTAACTAGCTTGAGTGAGGGCAAATTTAAGATAGCCAATGTATCCGGGTAAATGTTTTTGAAAATTGCCACCTTTATGGGATACAGTATCAGTAGGGAACCATGTTTGCTATACAACATTTCCAAAGTTCCTATATTCCATACAAAGGTGTAGAAGCTAAAATATGTATTAATCCATTCTTCGAAAGTTCAGATTTATAGATATGAAGCAGGGCTATTATGGAGAATTGAATTTTAGGAATACTGGTGGAAGAGTAAGGAAGCTTGCAAATTCTCATATACTTCTTACAATAGTAGTGGTAGTTCCCTCCAGTTGTTGCAGAATTCTGCAGTCAGATTGTTTTCTGGTAAAAAATGATATGGATCATATTACCCAAGTACTGGCTGCCCTTCATTGGCTGCTGATTAGAGCTAGAATTAGTTATAAAATCTTAATTCTCATTCATAAATTGATAAACACTACTAACACCCCATGTGCAGGTACCACACTACATATTTATGCTCCCTCAAGAATGTTGAAATCACAAAATAAAGGTATGTTACAGTTTTCAACGTTTCGGCAGGCACATATTTGTAAAGTGAGAAATATAGCTTTTTCGATTGCTGGCCCGGTTCTGTAGAACACCTTGCTAGAACATCTAAGAACCAGATTCATCAAATTGCTATATAGTGAAAATGGTGCCCGCGATAAAAAGGGGCATGGTTAGGGTAATTTGCAGGCTGCCGCATTGCATAGGTAAATACCGTACATGGCGCTGGTTCAGCTCGTGCAGCGATGCATCACCACATCACGTGTAGCATCACCACTCAGCGTGTTGCGCCAGCTCGTGCCACATCATTTTATGTGGCTAGTGTAAATTATTTCATGGTGCATTATATAAACAGGCTTTCTGCAGCTGCCTCTTTGAGGGTGTGTCAAGGCATGGGTTAGAGGAGAAGAGGTGAATAGTGGTCAGTGGATTAAGAGTTAGTTGGTATTGCAATTTCTGAGTGTGTTGACCTGTTCTTAAGTGTTGTTCCTTCTGTTTACCTTGAGCTTTGTCTTTGCTCTATCTGTGTGGGTGAAAGTTTTGTTAGTTTGTCACGTTTGTCCATTAGTCTTTTTTTGTGGAGGTGGTGAGTGGAAGAGGTGAATGGAGGAGTGAGGAGGTGTGTGGAGGAGGAGTGGAAGAGTGAGGAGGTGGCTGGAGGAGTGGAAGTTGTGTAGAGGAAGGAGTGTGAAAGGTGTGGGAAGAGAAGAGAGGCCTGAGGAGAGGAGGGAGGAAAGGAAGTGGGAGGACAAGGGCAGGAGTGCTAGAGAATGAAGAATAGGAGTAGGGACAGGAATAGAGAGAGGCAGGAGGGAAGGGATAGAAGGATGTGAGAGAAGGAAGGGGATAGGCAGGCAAGGACGGAGGGAGGAGGATGACAGGCCAGGGATAGACAGAGAGGGCAAAGGAGAAGAGAGTTGGCAGGGCAGGACCAGGAGGGGAGAAGGAAGGGAGGGGAAAGGGGAGTGGGAGCGAGAGTGAGGAAAGGGAGGACACCTCTCCAGAAGCAGAAGTGGCATCCCCTTCTAGCAGCCAAGTAGCAAGATGCCCTCATCTCAGGGCTATCAAGTTCAGAGACCAGGAGAACGAGATGGTCATTGCGATGGTCCTTCACCATTATGTAATGCTCTTTGGCAACTGGGTGGCCAAGATCTCGAAGGCAGCCAAGGGCCAGATAAGGCACAACATAGCCCAGGGCATCACCACTTGCAGGAGAGTCCTACAAAGTGGGGAGCAGGTGGCGCCCCAAGCAAGGCACAGCTGAATGCCAAGGTGTCAGTGAGAATAAATATCAAAGATGGAACGGATGAGGAGCCCCTTGTCCCATCATCCTCACCCCCATGAAGGAGCATCTCGTGGAAAGGATGGGACGGGATGTCTTCCAGGGTATGCCTGAGCGGCTGGACATATGTGCATATGTTATGAAATAGAATGAGCATGTGCACATGAGCGCAATTTTAAGTGGGCACACAAATGTGCGCACAAATCCTGCTTCCACCACATAAGTGGGGAGATTTTAAAAGGGGCGCATGTCCACACCATTGCCAGTTTCACTAGTTCATTCCCAATTCACCCAAATAACAGATAGGACTTCCAAAGCCCCCAAATTTAATAGCCTCCCTTTTCCCCTGTTAACCCTGACCCTTAAACCCTACTGACATGCCTATATTTTTTTGTTTTATGACTTACATGCCATCCAAAGCAGAAGTAAAGTTACGCGATAGTAGACTCAGGCGTGTGCTTGTACACATATTTACGCGCTGGTTTCATTGAGAAATCCAGGAATGCCCATGTCCCACCCAAATCATGCCCATGCCCCACCCTTATTTTTTAACTTTTCATTTGTGCGAGCAAGGGGAGATATGAACGTACTTGGGCAGCTTTTAAAATCCGCTCATCATTCACCAACCCAACATATTCATGTATCTCCTGGTTTTGGCTTGCGTCAAGCTTTTAAAAAGGATGGGGGATGGCATGTTAATACCGAAGCACCGAGCTAAATAAATGTGAGAAGGACAACTCACTGGAATATAAATAAGGCTACAGCTTTATTGTGTTGCAGAGATGTGCTTCGTTTAAAGATATTGGGTCAGGCTTCAGATCGAACACTCCACGAAAAGTTTTGTTTTTGCACAGTTCGGGGGGGGGGGGGGGGGGGGGGTTTCGGCAATTTTCGATGAAGTGCATTAGTGGGCACTAATGGGCCTTACTGCACACTAACAATCAGTTAGTGCACACTATCTCAGCATTAGTGTGCCATACACCGAATGAGATAGTGTGCACTAGATAGATGTTAATGCACATTAAGGCTCATTAGTATGCACTAGAGGTGTGCATTCGGTCCCTACATATTGGCAATCCACAACAGATGTGGCCATATTCGTTGTATTCATGGGGAAGCGAAGCATATCACAATTCCCCATAAATACACGAATCTTCGCTGAATTATTCGGCCGCCTAAAGAAACCAATTTAAACAAACCCCCCACCCTCCTGACCTCCCCCCCAAGACTTACCAAAACTCCCTGGTGGACCAGCGGGGGGTCAGGAAGCCATTCCCTGCACTCACACCCCCGGTGCTGGTTTCAAAATGGCGCCGATAGCCTTTGACCTACTATGTCACAGGGGCTACAGGTGCCATTGGTCAGCCCCTGTCACATGGCCATCAGCGCCATCTTGTGCTCCTACCATATGACAGGGGCTGACCAATGGCACCGGTAGCCCCTGTGAAATAATATGGGCAAAGGCTATCAGCGCCATTTTGATTACTGGCAGCCAATGGTCCGAATGCAGGAGGTCGCTCCCGGACCCCCGCTGGACCACCAGGGACTTTTGGCAAGTCTTGGTGGACCCTCCTGACCCCCACAAAACTTGCCAAATGTCCAGCGGGGGTCCGGGAGTGACCTCCTGCACTCCGGCCGTCGGATGCCAGTACTCAAAATGGCGCCGATCGCCTTTGCCCTCACTATGTCACAGGGGCCGACGGCCGGAGTGCAGGAGGTCGCTCCCGGACCCCCGCTGGACTTTTGGCAAGTCTTGTGGGGGTCAGGAGGAGCACAAGATGACGTCGATGGCCATGTGACATGGGCTGACCAATGGCACCGGTAGCCCCTGTGACATAGTAGGTTAAAGGTTATCGGCGCCATTTTGAAACCAGCACTGAGGGTGTGAGTGCAGGGGATGCCTCCCGGACCACCTGCTGGACCACCAGGGAGTTTTGGTAAATCTTGGGGGGTCAGGAGGGTGGGGGGTTGTAGTTAATTTAATTTTAGTGGGGGAACGAATTGAAATGGACGTATTAACAGATCGGGGCGCCATACGTCCTAATGCAACGTATCCGCCCCCCCGATGAATCCGAATCCCGAATGCAACGTATGGCGTCCCTCTGCACATCTCTAGTACACATTAACAGGTTAGTTACTGTGCCCTAATAGAACTTACAGCACACTAAGTATGTATTATTGTGCTGTAACTAATGTTAGAGCGCACTAAAAAATGCAACTTAAAAATTAAAAAGAATCAATTCGGAGGAGTTCATTAGCTAGAAAAACAGTGCACACTTAATTGGTATTACTGCGCACTAACACGAAATATGAATTTTGCTGAAATTTCGGCAAAAAACGCTTTGTATTTTGGCGCTTCCAAGCCATGACGAATTAGACAATATCATTGACATTGTCTAATTCATGAAAAGCGAATGCACTTCCCTAGCAAATATACAATAAAGATCTAAGTACCTGAGCCATAACAAGCAAGTATGAAACTCATTGGAAGACAGTGCATCCAATCCAGACCCCGGGGGCCAGCCACAGCCAAGCAAGGTCCTGCTCTTCAACAAGGAGTCCTCCACAGGCATTTCTAGTCACCCGCTGCGCCCAAAGAAGATGAGTGCCCAGCTGATGGAGCATCTGGTCTGCCACCGCATTAGGGCCATCCCAGCCCTGACAACAGACATTTAACTATCCCTTCGCGGATAGCTAAATAGATAACTGCCTACAATGCACTGCTTCCAATCAGAAAACCCCCTGGGTACCACCACTCAGATGCGATGTAAACATAATTGACATAACAAATAGCAATAGTTACATGTTCACTATATAAACAGCTAATGTCCTAACTAATCCGGATTTGGTTCTTAAATCTGAATTTGGGTGGAAGGCCTGGATGAGGAGCTTGCATCAGCATGAGGAGCAGGACCAAAAAAAAACAGAACATGGGCCAGGCCATGCTTTGCCCCTCAAGCGGCTAGCCCCACCCCAGGCCATCCCCGCAGTTTAAAAAAGCCCAAATGGGCTTCAGTGATAGTAGCCCACTACCACAGCCACCTGCCCTTATCCGGGTGACCCTGCCACAATTCATCCCCCTTGTGCTCAAAGGAACATCCCTTGGGTGCCACAGTGCATGCTCCCATTATTGATGTCACTGTGTCAGCACCAACATCGTGATGATGATGATGAGCGCCATCGCCCACCGTGGGGAAGCCACCATGCACCGGGGCACTTGAGGGAAGTAAGCATGCTCCTCCTGCCTCCTTCCCCCTTCCTCATGCTTTGAACATGGCATAGTATTATTGGCAGTGTCTGCACACTGGCATGGCACCGAGTCTTTAGCAGGTGTAAAAATACATGCGTAAGTGAGAAAATTGATAAAGGGCATGGAAAAGATCCCCTGTGAGGAAAGACTAAAGAGGTTAGGGCTATTCAACTTGGAGAAGAGACGGCTGAGGAGGGATATGAGAGAGGTCTACAAAATCATGAAAAGACTTGAATGGGTAAATGTGAATCGGTTATTTACTCTCTCATATAACAGAAAGACTAGGGGGCACTCTATGAAGTTAGCAAGTAGCACATTATAACAAATCGGAGAAAATTCTTTTTCACTCAATGCATAATTAAGCTCTGGAATTCATTGCCAGAGGATATGTTACGGCAGTTAGTGTAACTGGGGTTTAAAAAGTTTTGGTAAGTTCCTAAAGGAGAAGCCCATATACTGCTATAAATCATTACTAGCATTAATAGCTTGGGTTCTATTTAATGTTTGGGTACTTGCTGGGTACTTGTGATTTGAAATGGCCACTGTTGGACACAGGATGCTGGACTTGATGGACACTTGGTCTAACCCAATATGGCATGTTTTATGTTTTTATGTTCTAATGTACACATGTCTTTTAAAATATCAACATTCGTGTTGACTCTGCCCAGGATTGCTCCTATGCTGGTCCTATTTTACAAACGTATATTTGCCTCAAAGTGAAAATTTGCACATATTGTTTTACTTTATAAAATATGGGTTGCGTGAGCATAGGCCACTTACATGCATATCTGCTAATTTTTACATGCATAACATTTGCAAATTCAACCCAAAGAGTTGTATGCCAATATTCTTATTGAACCTTTCAAACTTATCTGCAGTTCAGCAATTATGCAACGTAAGTGGATGCATGGAAATTAATGCAAGTAATTTAGAAACTGTGTGGCAGGAACTGCACAGCTTATACAATTCCATGTTTTTTTGTTCTGAAAGTACATGTGTATGTTTCAGCACATGCAAATATTTCCAATGCAAGAAAACACATATTTTCTCTACATATTTTATACACACATCCATCCATATTTTAGGCATGTTAAAAAATATAACATGTATACGTAATAATCCCAATTTATATGTGGAGACAGGTTTTTTATAAAGAAGTGAAAATATTTACTTGCGTGCTCCTTCGCATGTTAAGAAATGCTCAAGGATTCTGTAATACTGTGTTAATGCCCTATTCTACATTTATTTTTCTGGTAATAATCTCCTTATTATATTTCTGTCCTCTTATTCTCATATTCTCCAAATGATTAAGATTATGAATATACAAACTGAGAATTTCTAATTTCTATATCCAATTAGATGATATTAATCTGCATATGGATGAAATTCCTTTATCTACATGCTGTTGTGATTTCTTAGAGATCATGAAAGCTTTGGTATTTTTATAAATTGTTAATCAGCTGACCCATTGTCTGGGCCACAAATTAGATTTGATTTTTATAGGCCTTCATAGGTTTGTTTCTAATGGATACTCTGATTTGCTATTTAAACAAGTCTTTTGGTCTGACCATTTACTTTCCAGTGTGAAATTGAAACTCCCGGATATTGCATCAAAACAGAATATTGAAGTCAGTCGACCAATGCACGGTCATATAGATCCTGATAAACTGAGAAAACAGTGATTCCCTGACCTTAGAATATTAGAGGATAAAAATACTAATAGTCTTGTTGTTGGTTAGTATGATACATTAATTTGGGCATTGGATTCAATTGTCCCTCGTATGTCTCATTATGCTGTTGCTTAATACTGAATTTACACAGAGCACTACAAAATGCAGAAAGAAAATTGCATAGTGATCCATCCACCCACAATGTATTATGAGCAGACACTTGGGAACATGAGCCCCTGTGCCCCAACCCAACCAACACAACCCCAGGGCTGGCTGTGGTCTATGCCACTGGCGGGTGAGTTCATCCAGGCATGAGCTAGGCTGAAACTTAAGACTTGGGACAGATTAAAGGCTCAAGTGGAGCTAAAGATTTGTAAGAGGAACACTCAAAGACTTGGAACAGGAACAGACGAACCAGGAACTAGGAGACCTCAGGTGAGAACAAGCAACTCATGCTGGTCTCTGGGGCAGCCCTCCAGCCACTCCAAAAGCACTTTCGGACTAACCATTTAGGAATGGCTTTAGCCTAGGACAGCCAAAGGCTGAGGACTCTGAACACTCATGAACGGCAAAGGCTGAAGATTTGAAACAAGAAGGCTCTGAAGGTTTGGAATAAGATGAATGCTCTGAAGGCCTAGAACACAACAAAGGCTCAGGACTTGGAATAGGCTAAAGGCTGGAGCAAGAACTCTGGAGACCAGGGAAAGGACTCAGAGACTTGGAAATCAAATTCAGGAACTCAGACTCAGGAACTCCAAAACTCAGACTTTAAAACCAAGGAAGAGACTCTGAAGACTTCAACTAATGGCGAAAACTTGGATAGGACTTGGAGCAGGCTGAAGACAAGGAACACTGGAGCAGGAACAGAAGACCAGGACACAGGAACCAGACAAGGACAGGAACAGGAAAAGGATGACCATCAATAATCACATATGGCAGGTGACCATAAACATGACAAGAAACCAAGAAGGACCTTGTGAAACCCTGGAACAAGAGAATTGACCTTTTAAAGACCCAAAGCAGTGACATTATCAGGAAGGGCCACAGGGCTTTACCCATTGTGGTCATTTTAAATCTTGAGTAGGGGCATCCACGCGTGTGCCTAGGGAGAGAGTCAGGAATTGCTGGCTGCATTTCAGGGCCGCAAAGAATAGGCGGCTTCTTTTCTGCCACTGGAAGCAGCAGCGAGGGGCAGGCGGCGACCAGGCTCGGCGGTGTCAGCAGCGAGAGCAGAGTTAGCAGCTTGCCCGGCTGTGAACACAGCAGAAGCGGAGATGGGGTGAACGATTGCACATATTTTATAACCCAAGCTTAACATATACGCACACGTTATAAAAAAAGTTATAAAAACGTTTATAAAAATGTGGTTCCCAGCACATGCACATGGATGCACCAATTTTACAACGTCTGCATCGACATGTCATGTATAAAATCTGCTACACGCATGCACATGCGCACCCAAATTTATATCAGCGCGTGCATTAAGGTGGGAAATTTTATAAGATGCGCACGACGATGTGATAGGCCCTTTCCCCAGTTCCCTCCCAGTCTGCACCAATAAAGGAGCGGACTGGGAGAGAATTTAATAAACCCCCTAGATAACCGGCTTCCCTTTTCCCCTATCTGCCCTGACCCCTAAAACCCTGCCAACTAACTTCATTTTTTTTGTTTTAATACTTACCTGCTCTCCGGAATAGTAGCAGGTTGCGCGGGCTAGCCGGCTGCCAGCGCGCACTTCAGCGGGACCGTGCCTAATGGCGCTGACCCAGTCCGCCCATGCCCCATCCCTACCCCTGGCCCACCCCTTTTTTCTAATCCGGTTCTATGGTGCGAACTGCGAAATACGCACATGGCCACTGAAAATCCCCGCGGTGGGCACGTGATCCGGCCACGCGCGTACCTCCTGGTTTTAACGCATAAAGCCCAGATTTAAACATGTGTTTCCTTTTACAAATTAGACCCATAGGGGTAGATTTTAAAAGCCCTGCGCGCGTAAATCCTTCCAGATTTATGCGCACAGGGCACTCGTGCGCCGGCGCACCTATTTTGCATAGGCCGCCGGCACGCGTAAAGCCCCGGGATGCGCGTAAATCCCAGGGCTTCGTAAAAGGGGCGGGAGGGGGCGTGTCCGGGGTGTGTCCGAAGACCGGGGGCGTGTCCTGGGGCGTGCCCGGGGTCAGGGGGCGGTCCGAGGCGGGTCCGGGGCCATGGCAAGGCTTCGGGGGTGGGACAGGAGGGCGGTCCCAAGTCCCCCGGCACTACGGCCTGTGCTGGAGGCTGACGAGGCGGCGCGCACAAGTTACGCCTGCTTCAAGCAGGCGTAACTTGTACAACAAAGGTAGGGGGGGGATTTAGGTAGGGCTGGGGGGTGGGTTAGATAGGGGAAGGGAGGGGAAGGTGGGGGGATGCGGAAGGAAAGTTCCCTCCGAGGCCGCTCCGATTTCGGAGCGGCCTCGAAGGGAACGGAGGCAGGCTGCACGGCTCGGCGCGCGCAGGCTGCCGATTTTGCGCAGCCTTGCGCACGCCGACCCCGGATTTTAAAAGATATGCACGGCAACGCGATTTTGGGCAGCCTGCGGCTCGGCGTGCGCAGGCTGCCCAAAATCAGCAGCCTTGCGTGCGCCGATCCAGGATTTTAGAGGATACATGCGGCTATGCGCGTATCTTATAAAATCCTACGTACTTTTGTTTGCGCCTGCTGCGCAAACAAAAGTACGCGATCGCGCTTTTTAAAAAAAATCTACCCCAAAATGATTAGCGGACTTACAGGTGAATTTTAAAAGCCGGTGTACGCCAAAACCGGGAGATATGCGCTCAAGTTGGGCAAGTGCGCGCCGAGAGGATTTTAAGAGCCGCTGAAGTACGTTCGAATCTCCCGCTATGTGCACAAAGAAAAAGTTTCAAAAAAGGGGTGGGGCATGGGAGTTTCTGGATTTCAACTTAAAATTTGCATGTAAATACTTACACACACACACACACAGGTGAGCGCTGGGGTTCCCTGACACCTACTTTACTTCTGCTATGGAGTATGTGTAAGTAAGAAAATAAAGATAAATTGATTTGCAGGTTTTTAAGGGTCGGGGTTAACAGGGGAAAAGCTAGGGGGGTGTGGGCCAACTGGGAACAGACCTGGAGAACTGGTAATGGTGACACATTTGTCTACTATAATTCCCCCCTTATGTGGTAGAAGTGGTATTTGCATTCACATGTGTGCACGGTCAGGCTATTTTATAACATGCGTGTATATACATGTGCATGTTATAAAATGCCCACGTCCTTGGGCTCGGGCAGACAAATACACGTACATGTGCACCTGTTTAAAATTTACTGTCCCTATGCATATTGTTTTAAATCTGAAATCTGGCCCTAAAATTTTTAACATCTTTTTCAATAAAAGCAATTCAAAATAACTGAGAATATATTTCAAAGTATTACTTTTTCTTTTCTTCATTCACTGAGCTCAACCATTTGAAATATCCTTTGAGAGATAATAAGACCATAAAAATTATCAGATACAGTAATCTGCCACAAAACATTAACTATTGTGGAGACAGGAAAGTTTTATGATTAGACCTATTGGGGCAGATTTTTAAAAAGTACGCGCACTCATACTTTTGTTCGCGCAACTGGCGCAAACAAAAGTACACCGGATTTTAAAAGATACACGAGTAGCCGTGCGTATCTTTTAAAATCCGGGGTCGGCGCGTGCAAGGCTGTGCAAAATTGGCAGCCTGCGGGCGCCGAGCCACACAGCCTGCCACCGTTCCCTCCGAGGCCGCTCCGAAATCGGAGCGGCCTCGGAGGGAACTTTCTTTCCGGCGCCCCCCACCTTCCCTTTCCTTCCCCTAACTAACCCACCCTCCAGCCCTAACTAATTCCCCCCCTACCATGTTACAGTCTGGGGGCTGGTCCGGAGGCCACGTCCATGCCCCGGAATGCCCTTGGGCTGGAACCACGCCCACAGCCCCACCCCGGAACACCCCCCCGATGATGCGCCGGCCGCGACATGCCCCCCCGCCCAAGAAAGTCCCAGGACTTATGCGCGTCCCGGGGCTTGCGCGCGCCACCGAGCCTATGCAACATAGGCTCGGCGTGCGCAGGGGGTGGAAGGGGCAGCTTTTCGGGGGTTACGCGCGTATCCCTTTGAAAATCTGCCCCATCGTATGCTCTTCATGTCAACTTTTCAACAGTGTCTATTATCTGCCTCTTTTGAATTTCTGAGTTTCATTGCTATCGTTTTAAGGTTTGTTTTTTTCCATGCCTTTATATCGGTGGATAAAGTCTATTATTATTTAATTTTATTACATAAAGTGTCATACTGTATATGTTTTAACATACACTAAATTAGTCTGAGTGAAAATGTAACCAAGTTTAAATGAAAAATATCCACCTATTCTTTTATATCTCACATTCCAAAATGTCAATTTGGAACTTAGGGACAGTCATACAAGGAAAACTCTTGCTTATTCTCCAGACAAAATCACTTATTTTTGTCATAGTCCCATGAAATTGTAGTCCCTATTCTGTTACATTTTGTGAATTCACCCAAAAACGAGTGTTAAGCAAACAAATATACTTTGTAAACACCAACACCACTTCACTTTTATTGGAATTTGAAAAATCACAGCAATGCAATGCAGTGAATTTTGGAATTCCAGCAAAAGGGAAGTGGTGTTGGTGTTTTATGCAAAACCAATATAATTTGCAAACACATGAGTTTTAGGTAAATTCATAGAATACCTTCACAATTAAAAGTAAGTGCAAAATAGTAGGCTTGTTAGGGGTATGTCGAGATGTGGTAAGCCTGTCCGTGCTTAAGTTGTGATTTTAAAAGTGACTTATGTGCGAACTTCATCAAAACTGCACAATTACATTTATTAATGGTCATTGACGCACAAAAATACAAAATTTCATGGTTATTTGCGATTTGGCATTTGGCGGGCTGCCTTTTCTGAGTGAGAAGATAAAGCAGCAAGCTAGGAAGTCAGGGTGTGTACCTGGGACAGACTGGTTTATACTGGGTGTAACATGGACAGACTGGGGAATACTGGGGAGTGAAAGGGAGTGTACCTGGGACTGACAGGGTCATACATGGGGTTGGAAGTCAGTGTGGGAAAATCAATTTTCTAATTTATTCTAATGGATGCATATTAGAGACCAATCATGCACAGGTTCAGAATCAACAAATAAATCATACTTTATCTATGCCAGCTGTAAACAACAAAAAACAGGTAGACCGGTCTCCTTAGATATAGGGATACTTTTATTCGCTTAACAGGATAGAAACAGATACACCCAAATTTACACAATAAACTCACATAATTCCTTAAACTTAAAACATGGCTCTTCCGACAAGCCTACCCTGATTAAGTACACCGACTTCTGCAAGTATCTTGCCTACGCCTTGTATCTTCCTGTAAATAGTCCGTTGCAGTTTTTATTTATTGCTTTAATTCCTCCACCTCCTGCTCTTTGTATACTCCTCCTTGTTCGCCCTCCCTGTTCATTGTAATTTCTACCTTTAAAGTTACATTGTAAACCGGTATGATGTATGCATACTAATACCGGTATATAAAAGTTTTTAAATAAATAAATAAAATAAAATAAATAAAATAAATAAATAATTCCGACCCAGACCAAGTTTCACCCAACAACCAGGCTGCATGAGGGGCTTCTTGTAGCTCTACCTTCAGGTTTCCTGGCCTGGCTTGCTGGTGTGCTCCTCTCCAGTCTCTCCTTTGTGGTCCTTCTATCCTGTTAAGTTGCACAGTGAATAAAAGTATCCCTACATCTAAGGAGACCGGTTTACGTGTTTTTTCTTGTTTTCTTACTGGCTTTGTTAAACCGTCTTCCGCTTGTGCCAGGTGTTACAGCAGGATCTGCAACTTTTCACCCGCAGGGGCCATGCCTTCCCTGTATATGTTAAAGTCACTACCACGCTGGCATTTTTGGCCACCAAACACCTCAAGGGACCATGGCTAGAATAAGCCAATCTGCCACCTCCACATGTATAGATCAGTTCCTGGCAATTTCTCAGGAAAACAAATCAACACATATCTTTTCCTTGGAGGAGATAGCAACAACACATAATGACTGATTTCTACAACACAGCATGCTCCCTCCTCTCTCTTGGGGCTATTAATTGCACTCACTTCCCTATAAGTTTACCAGGAATGATGAGGCTACCTACTGCAATTGCAAAAGCTTTCACTCCCTCAATATGCAGGTGGTCTGTGATGCCAAGGACATCATCTTGCAAACACCACGCCTTATATATGGCAAAACGACACTGTTATGTATTATATGTAAAAGAAACGTATTTGCCAAGCTTATTAATTTATACTTGTAATTTGTTTGGGACCATCATATTACTCCTTTGTTGTTATCTTGTAGAACATGAATTATGCTCCATCAACAGACAGCAGGGGCATACATTTAATCATTGGTCCATTTTACACATTTTTTAAAACATTTTTTAAATATTACAATTGTGAAAAGGTGCACTACTTCCCCCGTTTTTTGAAGATTACATCAAGCCCAACACGGTACCATGTTTCGCAAATAGCTGCTTCAGGGGCTGGAATCAATGTGTATTCAGCTGCTATGCTTTCAGTCCCGCATTATTTTTCTGCTAAAACAGCAGCAAATGTTTAGACATCTCATCCTTCAATTTAAATTCTTCACAATGGGAAAAACAAACTTACTTAGGATACTGAACAGCAATTCAATATCATGGCATCTTGACTTCCCAAATGCTCAAAGCTTTAAACCCATTGAAACTAACCGAACTTTTAAATATCACATGATGACGCATCTTAGTTAAATGGGTGTGATAGCCTCTTCCTTTAAACATTTAAAGAGCTCTTATCTGTATATCATTCATTAATGTAATGATGTATTTTAAGTTAAGCAGACACAAAGAACTTATTTTTGAAAGGTAATTAAGGAATGTTTCATCGGAATGCCATCCATTCGATTTCTTTATTTAGTCCAAAATGGTGCTTCTTTTTGAGTTTTCAGCAGGGATTTGTGTTCTGTCATTGACACAGCGGACATTTCGGGTCAGTATGACAGAACACAAATCCCAGCTGAAAACTCAAAAAGAAGAAGCACCATTGGTGAAACATTTCTTGCGATATAACCACAAAATCCAGGATTGTAAATGGACAATTTTGGAGAAAGTTTTGGCTCATTGGCGAGGCGGAGACAGACTTACCCATATAATTCAACAAGAGCAGAAATTGATCTTCAAGCTTCACACAGTTGTCCCTTTTGGACTAAATAAAGAAATCGAATGGATGGCATTCCGATGAAACATTCCTTAATAATTACCTTTCAAAAAATAAGTTATTTGCTTATCTTAAATACAACATTACATTAATGAATGATATTCAGATAAGAGCCCTTTAAATGTTTAAAGGAAGAGGCTATCACGCCCATTTAACCAAGATGCATCATCGCGTGATATTTAAAAGTCAGGTTAGTTTCAATGGGTTTTAAAGCTTTGAGTGTCTGGGAAGTCAAGACGCCATGATATTGAATTGCTGTTCAGTATCCTGAGTAAGTTTGTTTTTCCCATTGTGAAGAATTTAAATTGAATGATGAGATGTCTAAATATTTGCTGCTGTTTTTGCAGAAAAATAATGCGGGACTGAAAGCATAGCAGCTGAATACACATTGATTCCAGCCCCTGACGCAGCTATTTGTGAAACATGGTACCGTGTTGGACTTGATGTAATCTTCAAAAAATGGAGGAAGTAGTGCACCTTTACACAATTATAATATTTTTTTAAAGGTTTTAAAAAAAAATGTCTAAAATGGACCTATGATTAAATATATGCCCCTGCTGTCTGTCGATGGAGCATAATTCATGTTCTACAAGATAACAACAAAGGGGTAATATGATGGACCCAAACAAATTACAAATTAATAAGCTTGGCAAGTACATTTCTTTGATATATAATAAGGACATCATCTTGCACATTATGCCCAGGATTCTGGGATACAATCACGATGCCTACATTCTCTTGCAGTCAGGAAGTGCTCATCGCCAGGCACTTGTTTCCTAGAGATGTGAATCGGAACCGGAATCGGTTAGGATTCCGGTTGCGATTCACATGTGGGTTTTTTTCAATCGGGCCCGATTGCGGTTTTGTTTATCAGCTGCTCCCCAGCCGATAAACAAAAAACCCACCCCGACCCTTTAAAAGTAACCCCTTAGCTTCCCCCACCCTCCCGACCCCCTCAAAAACTTTTTACAGGTACCTGGTGGTCCAGTAGGGGGTCCCGGGAGCGATCTCCCGCGATTTCCCGCTCCAGGCCGTCCTCCCGCTCCCGGGCCATCGGCTGCCACTAATCAAAATGGCGCCGATGGCCCTGTGCCCTTACCATGTGACAGGGTATCATGCCATTGGCCGGATCCTGTCACATGGTAGGAGCACTGGATGGCCGGTGCCATCTTGTGCTCCTACCATGTGACAGGGGCTTACCAATGGCACTGATAGCCCCTATGACATAGTAAGGGCAAAGGCTATCGGCGCCATTTTGAATACTGGCAGCCGACGGTCTGACCCCCACAAGACTTGCCAAAAGCCCTGGTGATCCAGCGGGGGTCCGGGAGCGATCTCCTGCACTCAGGCCATTGGCTGCCAGTAATCAAAATGGCGCCGATAGCCTTTGCCCTTACTATGTCACAGGGGCTACCGGTGCCATTGGTCAGCCCCTGTCACATGGTAGGAGCACAAGATGGCGCCGGCCATCCAGTGCTCCTACCATGTGACAGGATCCGGCCAATGGCACAGACACCCTGTCATATGGTAAGGGCAAAGGGCCATCGGCGCCATTTTGATTAGTGGCAGCCAACGGTCCGGGGGCGGGAGGACGGCCCGGAGCGGGAGATCACGGGAGATCACTCCTGGGACCCCCACTGGACCACCAGGTACCTGTAAAAAGGTTTTTGGGGGGTCGGGAGGGTGGGGGAAGCTAAGGGGTTACTTTTAAAGGGTCGGGGTGGGTTTAGGGGTTATTTTTGTGTGCCGTTTTTCCTGCCCTCCCCCAAAATGGTAAAGGAACCCCCATGATCAATATCGTGGGGTTTTCCTATCGTTTTGGGGGAGCCCCCGATTTCAGACGATTTTGAAAATATTGACAATATTTTAAATCATCCGAAGCCCGATTCACATCCCTATTGTTTCCAGGTAGGAATGCACGAACCACTACCATCACGTAGCAACTAACCTCTTCTTTTTGACTCCCTCTTATTTAGGTGGACTTGCAGCACTGGCCCAGGAGGATCGTTCCAACCTGGATCAGGGAATTATGCCACTCCCGAACACTAAAGGATATTTAACTCTGTGTTCTCTCCTAAAGCTGATAGAGCATATTCACTGAAAACCTGGCTCATGATCCAGCTAGCTAATCCACAGACTACTGCAGATGCTCACTACAACAGTGCTGAGAAGAACAGTCATCAAGAGAGTCTTCAGCCTACTGAAAATGCATTTCTGCTTCCTGGACAGATCTGGGGAAGGTATTCTCTTCAACCCTGTTAAGGTCTGTGAGATCTTTCTAGCCTGCTGTATGCTTCATAGCCTGGTCAAAACCAGAGGTGTGTCTCCTCCAGATGGTCTAGAAGATCATCTGGATCAAGAGGAAGAAACACATGACCTGAGTAAGGAAGAATTCCAGGAGATACATCACCAGAATCAACAGCAAGCTATACAGGAAAGGGACACTCTGATACAAGACATTTTAGAAGGTGAAGGTGCATGTAGTTACATGGAGTGCTCAATGTGATGAAATATAGATAAAAGATATTAAGTGTTTTCTTAGCACCCTCTTTTTCTTGGTTGAAACTCAGCTGTCTTGGACTGACCAAGTCTTGTCCTCCTCCACAGTATTGTTCTGTCACAGCTGATGCTGCCCTCAGGGTGCCTGAGATCTGAGTACAGTGGCACATCTGGATACTTGATGGAGGGGCCCAGAGAGCTATGAAGCTGCAGAGAAGAGGGGCTAGAAGTTGTAGTAGGCCTCTCTTCTTCAACCACCTGTTCCATTGGAGAGAAGGGAGCATCTTTCAGTGGTGATGTTGGAGCTGACCTCAGTATGGGTGGTGGTGGCACAAGAGGAGGTAGTATCATAATGGGTGATGGCAGTGCAAGAGATTGAATTGGCAATAGGGTAGGCGGAACTATGGCCTAGAGAAGCACCATCTAGGTTGGAGGTGCTGCAAAGGCTACTGATGGCTGCATCCAGGGAGGAATCACATAATAAGAGGGGTATTCTATGGGAGCTGCAGCTGGCAAAGAGGCATACCCTACAGCATTTCCTTCACATTGCATTCTAAGCATTAATTTGTTCATGAATACTCTATCTCCTGCAGTATGTTTTGCATCTCCTCCACATCCCTCAAGCCCTGCATGTCAGTCCTGAGGCCTATCTCCTCCATTTCTTTGCATTCAGTTCCATTATGCACCTCTCCATTAGAGTGGCCTGAACCTCCTCTTCTCTAGCAGTGCCGAAGTCTTCATCAGCTGATCTGGGCTGCTCCTCGACAATGGTATGCCGCCAGAGATCTGGCATATGTCACAGAGTGGCAGCAAGCTGCATACCAGTCTCCTTTTCCTTCCCTCCTCCATCACATGGGGCTGCTGCTCAGGAGATGGGTGCTCCTCAACTGCACACATCTCCTCTTCAGTGTCCTCTTCTAGGCTAACAGGCAGCACCCATGAATACTGCTTTGCCTGTTAGAGGCCACTAGGTCCCGGGGCATCTGATTCTTCGCCTGCTTACTCACCTGCAAAAAGAAAAATTTCATATTCTTTCAAAATATATGCTATGTGAGTTTTTTCTTTTATACTCACTATAATTTCCTTTCCGCCTAATATTACAGGTCCATGGTCTTTATTCTAGCATCCCCTGGTACTCCACTAAATGTAACGAAAGCATTCCCATAGTACAGAATCAACCTTGGAAGCACTTGTAAAGCACTAGCAGATATGGGCACAGAGATGACTCACTAATTGGTGTGTCTCTGGAATAGAGTTGGCAACCAACTCTATATTTTCTAGGCAGGTTGATCCTGTTCTGGATTTATCCCATTGCATTCTCGGACTTGTAGTTCTAACTTCCCTATTGCATTACCTTACAAATCCTAGGCTATACGTTCCTGCATACAGTAGGATAAAACTAGACAGGAATAACCTGTCCTGAAAATATCCAGTCAGTTGCCAACCCTACTCTTGAATGCTCATCATATCTGGCTTGTGCACCATCTCATATTTCTAACAAGTAACATTTCTACAAGTAAAAGGGTGGGCATTTTCTGCCCATTAAAATAGGTCCAGCACCTTACTTACATCCTGTATTTGTTATTAGCTGCTCTGAATGCCCTCAGTATGATAGAGGTCTCACTAGTCCTAGCCTGTCTAATTTCAGCATAGTGTCAGTTTGCAACAGAGGTCCATCACATCCCCACTGGGCAGTGTCTTCAATGAATGGCAGCAAAGGATCAATTCTCCACAGAGGAGGTTCAGAGGAGAGTTGAGCATTATTCTAGGAAAGGAATTCTGGAAAGTGCAGAAGAATGAAAGACAAAAAGGGTCCAATAAGCAGAGGACTAGTATATAGGGAGATGTGAGAAGTAGGCCATACTGCCAGGGAATGGTCATCAGAGTCAGAGTCACATTCCACTACAAGCAGCCCAAGGAGAGTGAACATAACCTAGAAGGTATAGATTTCAGCTATCATCTTCTGGCAGAGCCCAGGATGTAAATTGTACCTCTCCTAAAGACTTGAATCATAGTAATGGTCTGGAGGTGACAAAAAAGTGGGTCTTGAAGTTCCTTGTGTATATGGATACTCTGGGAACTCTATACAGAAATGTTTCAAGGGTAACATTTAATTCCCAGCCATCACTCAGTAAAGCATTTTATTGTCTATCCCAGCACAGGTGTGCAGAGTGTTTTATTGGAGAGATTGTCTAATAAGCAGCATATATATCTGTGCTTAGAAGAACATTATTGCAATGAAGCTACTCAGCTTTTTATACCTGACTTGGAAACCCCACAGAGATGTGAGGTATTGGGTAATCCATAGCCCTCCCTATGTGCCCACATGCCCAGGGACTACTTCTATACAAGTATGGTATGTACATTACTAAAGACAGTACATACAAGCAAGGTATTCAGGTCTCCCACATTTCTCACAGCTGCCTCTGAAATAGTGCTGAGCACATTCCATTCTGCTGGCAGAGAAGGTGATCTGGTTAGCAGGCCCATTAGCTTTCATCTTGGACTGCTTCCTCTTGAACGTGATGTCAGAGGTTCCACCACTGTGGCTCAGATCTTTCACACTGCAGTTGTTGTGCAAGACTGCATTAGGCCTGTAAAAGATCTTCTCCTACATCCTCTCTGTCCTGTATTAAACCGCTCGCCTATATTCAGGCCTGTGCAAGATGTTCATGATCTCACAGAAAAGTCCACCTCCCTAAGTAGGTAGTTAGACTTCCTCAGTAGCGTGCCACTCAATTATTTTTTATAAAAATTAAAAACGGTACACAACAGACAGTGATGCCATAATTAAGTGTATGATTTCAGCTGATATAAGTGACCACCGGACACCAGTATACATTACAGATTTGGAGTCCTCGGTTGGTTGTTGATTGTATATGTTATATTTTTGCCTTGGTTTATAATATTTAAACCTGCTTTTTTTCTCCAAGCAACATAACCTTAAATCAGCAGCATTCTATATCTTAGGAATTTTTATGTGTCCTGTGTATTACAATAAATCAGGCAAATAGTTTCCACTGGGTGTCCTGTTAAGCTTCATTTATTGTACCAATTCTTTGTCCTGTAATTAATGTCTGGATGGGATGCAGCTGATGAAAATTCAGTTCTGACTCTGCTTCAGGTGATAGCCAGCTCTGATGACAATCTTACAGTTACAGATGGTGAAGGTTAGTGAGGGGATTGAGGTCATAGAAAAAGCAAGGAGCTCCTGATAGCTCACAACTGGGACCTATTGTGTGAGAAACCTCAAATAGGACATTCTCTTACATGTATCATAAAACTCAGGACATACCAGCCTACTTGCAGGCCAATCTCCATTGCAAGGTGGGTCTTCCTCAGATCTAAGTATGCTCAAGTTGTTGAAGAGATTTGTAGAAGAACCAGGAAGACTTGTGGAGGTAAGCTGGGCCCTACCAGGGAGGAAAGCCAGTGTGAGTGGGGAAAGTTTTAGATAGTTGCTATAGATACTTTACAAGAGAAACCTTTAGTCATCCAAGTAGCCCTTAATCTCTGTGGGATAAGAAAGATAGCTTTTTATTGACTTCAAATCTACATCTTTTAGAAATGATTTAGTCAAGCTTGCAGTAGTAGTCATCTTCAAGTGAATACAGCTCCTAAAAGCACTTCTATTTGACCTCTCTTCTCTGTTCTAAATTCTGCTGTGGTAGAAAGGACCAGTTTATGTGTGCTGATTGTCTTCCTGTGCTATGCCTTTATTAATAGGGACAAACCAAACTTACTAGGCACCAAAAAATCATGTAGGGTTCACTAAATTATTTAAACCAATCAATTACCACACACGGTGGAAAGTGTCCCATTATAAATACTCAACAGTGTCTTTGAAATTTTAAAAGGGAAACATCCTCTTGAAAATACAATTAATTTTTTACAACAATGTTTTCATTACTCAAGAAAATTTTTTAGGAAGGAAGTGGATTGTTTCATAAATTTCAATGCACTACTGACTTGTAGTGCCTTGTGTGGATTTTAATCATGAACGTTCCACCTCCTATCGGATATGATTTTTTTCAAAAATTTTTTAAATTGCAATGTGCTTTAAAAAGATATAATAATTGTTCTCAACGGCAGTGTTGGTTAGAGTCCCGCATCATTCATTATTAACACCAACCAAATGGTTGAAAATTACCCTTGCCGTACAAAGATAACACCGACTCCGTTTGGAAAGTTACTGTCCACCCGACAAGGTGGACAGTAACCTTGTCGGGTGGACAGTAACTTTCCAAATGGAGTCGGTGTTATCTTTGCATGGCAAGGGTAATTTTCAACCATTTGGTTGGTGTTAATAATGAATGATGCGGGACTCTAACCAACACTGCCGTTGAGAACAATTATTATATCTTTTTAAAGCACATTGCAATTTAAAAAAATTTTGAAAAAAATCATATCGGGTAGGAGGTGGAACATTCATGATTAAAATCTACACAAGGCACTACAAGTCAGTAGTGCATTGAAATTTATGAAACAATCCACTTCCTTCCTAAAAAATTTTCTTGAGTAATGAAAACATCGTTGTAAAAAATTAATTGTATTTTCAAGAGGATGTTTCCCTTTTAAAATTTCAAAGACACTGTTGAGTATTTATAATGGGACACTTTCCACTGTGTGTGGTAATTGATTGGTTTATTAATAAGGAAGCATACAATAATTTCACCTCTAAATACAATAACTGAGTTACTAGGCTAGAATAGTTATGATGGGTCTTCTTGTAGCCGATGTCACTCCATTTTAACATTTTATAAATCACATGAGCCCAGATGAAAACCAAAACAAAAAACTAGGGTGCAATCCCTCCCCATAAAGCACCCCACTCTCACCATATTGTAGATGATCCCCATTCTCATCCTCTACCCTATATAGTTGATCCACCCCCTCCAGAATACTTCCCCACCTCCAGCATCATCACTCCCTCAACCTCTGCCCCTCCAGCTTACACCCTCTATTATCTCCCCAGCTCATCTTCTTTCTCACCCCATTTAGCCCTTTTCATATCCTAAGACCAAGCCCTTCTTATAGCCCCCCAACTGATCCTCTGCTTCCCCCTCTATGTCAACCCTTCTTACTCTCATCCCCTATTCTCTATCTTTCATTTCCTCACTTCCTCTTCAACCCGTCTCTCACCTCCCCCCAGTTTTCTCCCCACTCAACCCTCTAGGTCATCTCATATCTCCAGTCAATTTTTCAGTCTCTCAATCTCCACAGCCAATCCTTCTCTAGCTGATGCAACTCTCAGACCCCTTGGGCATCTGATTCCTCCCTTCAAATAGCCCCTTATCTAAAGATCCCCCTCTCCAGATGTAGTGGCCACATTTTCTTTTGGGTCCTAGGCCAAAGATGGATAACAACTAGTGAGAGGAAATGGCCGGCTGAGTATAGAAGAAACATTTTTTTATAAGGTAAGTTCATTAGTGAGTTAGTTGAGAGGATCCATGGCAATCTCCACCAGTCAATGTATACTTAGCCTACCCCTCCCCTCATGGCTGATCCTCTTCAAGATTCACAAGCATTAGTTAAGAAATTCAGTGCCAGGCCTATGAGCTATTGCAAGCTCAAAGACTGTGCAGTGACCCCTATCCCTAATTGTGCAGAGCTTCCTGTAATAACTGCAACCCATGCAAGGGTATTGCTACTGCAGGGCTTGTGAGTGAGTACTGGCTCACAGACCTCACCACCACATATTCACACACACTGATTTCCACTAATGCTGCTGGTGCCTAAAGAGTGCTGCCAATTTAGGCATTTGTGACTCCCAATGACGGTTCTGATTCACAATTTAGGAACCTATGAGCTGTTAGGTAAATAGTGAATACACTCTCTGAAGTATTGTATCCTTTACAGGAAGGTCATTCAGGAGAGATAAATATATATGAAGGCAGCTTTAGGGGTAAAAGAGAGGAAGATAGATATTACTTTACCAACCAGCATGGCTAGCTACATGAACACCAATCTGTGGGGGAGAGAATATTTGCAATTGGCTATCCTGAAAGGAGCTACAATGGGGATGGAATGGGATAAAATGTGGCATAAAATAAAGACACACAAATTAGTGCAAATAATACAAAACTTTTATAAAATTAATAAAAAAAACTTTGTTAAACATTAAAACCATTTACATAAATGCAAAAAGCAATGGGGTAGGAAGAACTAGGGAGTTAACTATTTACAAAAATAAGCAAAACAGCCCAAGGAAAACAGGAAGTTAGGTCCTGAGTAGCCTAGGGGGGGGCTGATGTCTGTTGAGGATGTCATTCTCATCAGCTCAAGAGCTACTGTGTAGCCTTCTTGAGGTAGGGTGAGATGCTCCAAAATGTCCACCACCTTCTTCAAGTCAGTCTGCAGACCATGAACTTCCTGCTCCATCCTCTCCACAGCAACCTAAATGTCATAAAGATTCATGCCCTCTGGGCCTAGAGTGAATGCTCCTGCACCAGAAGCAGATTCTGCTGGCAAGGGGTGTTGCTGAGAGTCAGAGTGAAAGTCTCACAAGGATCTGTCCCATAAATTGGCTCACCAATGTCTGGATGGCATCAGAACCTGCATCCTGAGATCTTGTAGTCAAAAGGAGAGAAGGACCTACAGGGAAGGCGAGAGGGATTCCTGCAGCCAAAGGCCCGAGGCTTTTAGGGTGGGCAGTGGCTCATTTGCTGCCACAATGTCCACCACCACTGCTGGAGATAGAGGTGGTAGGGGTGGTGGCTGCTGCCCTGTGGCAGATTCAGATACTTCTACTGCAAGAGGGACTTGGGTTTTGTCCTTTTCATCCTCTTCTTCCTCCTCTTTGAATGAGACATTTGTGAAAAGAGCAAAAACAGTGTGTCAAGACATCTCATATGTTCCAGGGTGTGATGTGCATAATCCTACAAACAGTTAGAGGGCATAGCATTAGTGGAAGAAATGGAGGTGAAGCCAAGAGTTCCTAGTGGTGGAACAACCATGTTCTGTAAGGGATGACAAAGCCATAGATAGGTTCCCAGAGATACAAAAGCTTCAATAAAGTTGTCTAGTCAAACATGAAGGCTATATGGTTGGGTCAGTGTCTGAGTGCTTTGTGTTGGGGTGTTCTCTAGATAGCAAGACGTCAAGGGCCAGAATGTTTCCATGAGTGTGTGGGTTGAATGGGAGCCTTAGGAGTAGAATGTAACACCATCTTGACGACTAGCCTAGACAGGTGGTGGGGAAAGAGGAATTATAACAATGCTAAAAATAGGAACTAAAATATTCAGGGGACAATTCAATAAGCTGTGCTAATGCATTAGCCTGCAGTAAATAGTGTTTACTACACATTAAAACATATTAGCATGTTAACAACAAGCAGAATGTTCAATTTTCACACATTTTCAGGATCAAAAATCTAGCATAAAGTAGGTATGGAAATAAGCTGCATCACGTGCAAAGCTGCTCATTATTAAGCAATCTGAATAGCGCAGCTTATGTTAAAATTTGCAAACTGCATTATTCTCTGAACGTTGACCATACCTCAAAGGGAGGTCAACATGTATATAAATCATATCTATCAGAGTCATCAGTGGAAGGTAAAGGTATGTAGGGAATGCTAGGAAAAGAAAAAAACAAAATAGCAATTTCACAAGAATATACTATTATAAAAAGTAGTTCACTTTAAACAATAATTTAAATTATTACAATTATTTTTCACGCTATTAAACATGGTTTTCCACAAAAGTATTTTAAACTCTTCAATGCTTACCAAAGAGATGCAAATTCAATTTATTATCAAATACAAATAAAACCAACCTTCAATTTTGATAAAACATATAAAATAAATCTCTTTTACAGAACTGCATCAATAGACCCAAGCAAAGACCCAGGCCCCTCCACCCCTGAAAAGTTTTGCCAGGGTCAAGAAATTTTCGGACCCCCAATAACCTGATCCATCAGGGATCTGACACCACACCCAGGCCAAATCATGATGCCTGGGCCTCGACCCAAGCCCAGGTCAGGTCCTGACCTGGGCCTCAGCCCAAGCCCAGGCCTGCAGCCTGAGCCCGGCCCAAAGTTTGGATCTAAATGCCTAGGCCTGGTCTGAAGGCTGGATCCCAATGTCTGGCCCTTGGCTCAGGCCCAATCCCAAGCTCAATACCAAGGTGCGATCTGGAGGCCTGGTCCCGACGCCTGAGACTCAGCTCAATTCCAGACCCAATGCCGGGGTCCAGTTCGGAGGCCATGTCCCAACACTTGGGTTGAGGCCCAGGCCTGACAACAAGGCCCAGCATGGAGGCCAGGTACAGATACTTGACCCTCGGTCTAAGCCAGAGCCTGTGCCCAGGTCCAGGCCCAACATACAGCAAAATGGTATCCTCTGCTGAGGAAGATGTGCTAAAGTTAATTTACTCTGGTGCATCCCAAGCAGACAGAGTCATATGAAGAAGATAGAAAACAGAAGAAAGAAGAAACCAAGGCCTAGACTCTGGCTTCCAGGCCTGGGCCTGACCCTGAGCCAAGACCCATGCATCAGGATTTGGCCTTTGGATGGGGCCTGGGCCCAAGCTCTGATCTAGGCCAAGACCCTGGCATCAGGACCTGGCAGAGGCCTCAACGTCCGGCCAAGGCCTCCACATAAGGACCAGGCCTCAAAGCCTCGGCCTTGCATAGAGCTTAGGCCGAGATCACGGCAACCTACCACAGCCTAAGCGTACACAAGGTCGAGATTTCGGCCTAGGCCTCACCAGCAGATCCTCACCAGACCAGGTAAGTAGGGACCATGTGTATGCTTGTCCCAGCATTTCTCTGTATGGGAGGGATAGGTGGTGGGGACAGGAGGGCCTTGGGATGCCCTATTTCCTTTTTTATTTCTTTTTTGTTTTGTTTTTTAAATGTCTGGTTCATTTTTAAATGAAAGAAACAAATTGAACATTAAATGAAACAAAATTTATGGGGGGAAAACCCCAAAAGCAAAACAGATTATTTACTATTACACACTCCTCATTTACATTTCAATTTATTTTTTTTTATCTGGAAAAAAAATGCAGATGTAGATAACTGTAAAGAAAGAAAGGAAGAACATATATATCTGAGCAGGCAAGGGGAATATTTAAAGCTAACTAGATGGTTACAAATATGACATGCGCTGCATCTCCAATGGTTCTTGCATGAAAGGTTTGGGCTAGGTTTCACAGAGTAACAGAAATCAAGGTAAAAAGCAAAAAAAAAAAAAAAGTTTAAAAATTGTAAAAAAAAATTTAATAGGATGTGTGTGTGTGTCTGTGTGTCCATCAAAGAACCTGGTACCCTACTTATTGAAATTCTTCTAAAATTGTTGTTCAGGTATATGATTAAAATTAATAGATAATAAATAATACCAGCCATTAATCTCCAATACATTTCAGAAGTTTCACTTCCTGGGTATTAGGGATATTTTTCAGTGTACACTGGTAAAATATTGATCTCAAGTTCTTAGGCTTCTACTCTGTGATCCATGTAAATGACCAAATATCTGAAGGTTTTCTGCCTATGACATTTTTTCTTATGTTGTTAAAAGAATAATTTGGACGAACTCAAGTTGTATTTCATTCTGTTCTCATTTACTCCTGTGAATATTATTTTGCCCACCTCTGAATTGTGCAGGAGACAAGTCTAAGCACTGCAGAGTTGAGATGTCAGCATTTCAGGAGCACCATGACAACCAGGTACAAAACTAAAACAGCACAGAGCTATTGCCTAGCAACCAGAGAACATACAAGATATGGATAGAAGAAAGGCAGAAAAATCCTTCAGAGGACAATTTTTAAAGTCATTTCAGAGGATAATAGCAGTTTATGCATGTAATTTGCCCTCCTTCAATATGACTAAAAGTAGGTGCATTGTTACATGATAAGCATAGACTTGAAAATATGTACATTATCCATTCCCACCTAAAATACAGCCATAAGAACATTTAGGGTATGTTTTGGGCAAGATTGGAAATAACAAGTATATTGCATTTTGAAGTCTATGGGGGGAAATTTTCAAAACGATGTACATGCTTAAAACTTTCAAAAAATCTGCATGTGGCCTCATATACATGCTTATATGATGACATACACAAATACGCTCATATTTTATAATCTGCACACATATATCCATGCAGGTTATAAAATATGGGCCAGATTTTAAAAGGGTTACGCGCAGGTTCCAGGGGCGTAGTGGCGGTCCGGGGGCGGTCCCGAGGCCTCCTTCGTTGCGGTCGTGGTGGAGGTTCATGCACCAGCAGCCGGCCGGCGTGTGCAAGATACACCTGCCCTCTGGCAGGCGTAAGAATAAAATAAGGTGGGGGGGATTTAGGTAGGGCTGGGGGGTGGGTTCGATAGGGAAAGGGAGGGGAAGGTGGGGGGGGGGACCGAAAAAAAGTTCCCTCCAAGGCTGCTCCGATTTTGGAGGGAAACAGGGAAAGACATCGGGGCTCCCCTAGGGCTCCAGCGTGCGCAAGGGGGTGCACAAGTGTGCACCCCCTTGCGCACGCCGACTCTGGATTTATAACATGGCGCGCAGCTGCGTGCGCATGTTATAAAATCGGGCGTAGATTTGTTCGCGCCGGATTGCGCGCACAAATCTACGCCCATGCATAAGTTTAAAAATCTGGCCCTTGTTTTTCTGTGCACCCAAACTTACAGTTCTTCCAGGGTGGGCTCATTCCAAAAAGGCCGCCCCCCAGCAAGGCAGCCGAACTTCTCCAACAGAATATATATAACCTAGCGTCCTAGTGGTGAGCTGTGAGGACCAGTTGTTCCCCATCTGGGAGATGAGATGGCATAACTGCAAATTGAGGCAGTCTCAATATAACCATCTGGCTTCCAATCCTGAGGGGTAAGTAAAAATTGGGGTTACTAGGAAGGTGGGTGGAGCTAGAGGGATGTTGAGACTGGATTAGAGGTGGGGGTTGAAAGTGTTGGGGCATTTGAGCTCAATAGGGGTTTGAGGGTGGGGATAAACAGTGACAGAGGTGGGTTGGGGCAATTGGGGACATTGGAGTTTGGGGTGGATTTTCTTGGGGCAATTGGGAGGTAGAGTGTAGATAGGGTGTATGTGGCAAGAGATGGTCATTGTGGTCTTCTGGTAGGAGTAAGAGCCAATAAGAATATATGGATACATAAACTGTTTTATATTTCAATGACATGACCATGTTCAGCTAATGTATTGGCCTGAAAGACATCAGTATAAGGTTGGGGAAAAAAAACAAAGAGATGAAGATAGATAAAGCTCCTAAGTATAGTAAAAATTCAAGTAAGGGATATAGCATCCTCTGCGACATGCTTCAGGTTTTGTTGATGGTACCTATTGCATAGCTGACCAGATTTCTGTTCCAGAAGGGACACAATTGGACCAATCTTACTTGTATACTTGAATTCCAAAAGCTATATAGTATCTGTTGTCCCTGATTCATCCATTTGAAAGCACAATACACCTGAAAGGGGTTGTTCAAAGATAGTACTGACCTGTTGAATCTCTCCTGAAAGAGAATACTTTGCCTGTTCTGGTTTTATCTGGCCCCCTGTTAAATGGAAGGTTCAGTTTAAGATTCTTATAAGAACATAAGAACATAAGAAAATGCCATACTGGGTCAGACCAAGGGTCCATCAAGCCCAGCATCCTGTTTCCAACAGTGGCCAATCCAGGCCATAAGAACCTGGCAAGTACCCAAAAACTAAGTCTATTCCATGTAACCATTGCTAATGGCAGTGGCTATTCTCTAAGTGAACTTAATAGCAGGTAATGGACTTCTCCTCCTGATTGTACATAAGCTATTATATATTGAAAATCCATGCTCTCAAAACAAGTATTGTCAGAGATACTCCTGGATAATAATTGAGGTCTTCTGATTCCAATCAATTAACTATTCCTTCTGTATAAAAGTAAAGACTGCAAATCATTCGGGCTTTTGTCTGTATAGCGCCAGAACTTTGGAATGCTCTGCAATAAAAATTGTGGTCTGAAGCTGATATTAAAACTTTCAGGAAACAGATAAAGGCATTGTACTTTATAGAATCTTTTAATAAATTGAAGTATAACTTTAAAGTGTTATTAACACAATATATTTATCAAATTTTGTATTGTAAATATGTATTTGTTCAATGTATTTATTATTATGAATGTTTTTATGTGCTCCGTGTTGGTCAAGTTATGGAAACTGTGGATTATAAGAAATGCTAAACAAGTAAAAAAATAAAAAATAACAGCCCTGCTCTGGTTTAATTTCTGGGAAAATGGCCACATTCTTACATATAGATATGTTACTTGTTGGATATATGAAATGGTACATAAAGCTGATAGGACCAGCAGTCAAGAGCACACCAATTTGTAAGTCCTCTCTCTGTCAATGCCTGCAGGTGCTTTACAAGTGCTTCAACTTGTACATTTCTCTACCATGAAATTCTTTCAATACAGGAGTAGCAGAAAGTGCTAGAGTTGGACCCATGAAGTTGTTATGTTACCCAGATAGGAAGGTCCAGTGAGTGTGAAGAAAAAACCCACATAGCAAATATATTGAAAGTACATATAATTTCCTTTTGCAGGGGAAAAGCCAGGTGAAGTCTCTGATGCTCATGCATCAGTGGCCTCTGACAGGCAAGGCAGTGCTCATGAGTGCTGCCCTCAAGCCCAGAATAAGTCATTGAGCTTAAGCATCAATCAACAGAGGATTACCAGCCTGTGATAGAGGAGGAGGAGAAAGAGGAGATTGAGACCCAGCCATCTGTGACAAACACCAGACTACTGGTGGCATACAATTTATGTGGGGGAGGTCAGCTCAGCTGAGGAAGACCTTGTCTTGGCAAGGAAAGAGGAGATTCAGTCCACTCCAACTGAGAAACACATGCTGAAACTAAATACCATAGTGGAGGAGATAGTAGGTCTCAGGAACAGCATCCAGGGCCTGATGGATGTCATTCAGGAGGAGATATAGAGCGTATGCCAGGAGCTGAGGGGCATGTGTGAAGAATTGCAGACCCAGATGCTGAACCATATGCCACCCTGCCAGCCACTGCCCCATGGAATGCTCCTTGATATGTGTTGCCTCCCTGGATACTGACCCCACCAGCCTTTCCCACAATACCACCCTGGATGGTGACTCCCCAGGCTAGAGTTCTACCTGTCCTACTGGCAGCTCCACCTCTTCTTCAACCACTGGCCATTGTGGTTCCACCTCCTCACATGCCAACACCACCTGCACCAATGCCACCTCCAGCATCACCGCCACCAACACTGAGAGATGCTCCACTCTTCTCTGAGACGTAGGTAGGATCCTCACCTACTGTGGTGGTTGAAGAAGAGAGGCCCACCACTGCTCCCAGGCCATCTTCTCTGCAGCCTAACAGCCCTCCAGGCTCCTTCAGCAACTTTGAACCTGTAGCACTGCCCCCAGATTCAAGGCCCTCCATCTACAGTGTTAGCTGCAATTGGACACCGCTTCAAACTAGCACAACAGCTAAGCTTCCACCCAGAAAAGGAGGGTTCCAAGGAAGCATTACATTTTAATTATATATATATATATTATATATATATATATATATATATATATATATCACACACACACACACACACACATACTATATATTTCACCACATTGAGCACTCTGTGTAAATAAATTTACCTGCACCTTCTGAAATATCTTTGTATCAGTGTTCATTTCCTGTATAGTCTCTTGACTAAGGTTGTGTGCCTCTTCCTCATCATCACCCAGAAGATGATCTAGTCCATCTGGAGGAGACATGCCACTAGTTTTGGCAAGTTTATTAAGTATGCAGCTGGCTAGAAAGATCTCACAGACCTTAGCAGGGCTGTAGAGAAGGCATCCCTCAGATTTGTCCAGATAGTGGAAATGTGTTTTCAGTAGGCCAAAGCTTCTCTCGATGACTGCCCTGATCTGCCAGTGGGCCCTGTGGTAGCAAACATCTGCAGTAGTCTGAGGGTTAGCTAAGGGGATCATGAACCAGATTTTAAGTGGTATCCTCTGTAGGAAAGAATACAGAGAAGAGCAGCGTTAGATATCCCTTGGACAGTGGGATAGTTCACTGGAAAAAGTTGGAGTTGTCCTCCAACCCTTATGCTGAAACTCTATCTAGCTATGAGGGAGACAAAAAGAAGAGGATATTTGCCGTCTGGTGGTAGTGATAAGTGCATTCCTACCTAGAAGTCAGTCCCCTATGATGTGCCTTTCCTGGAAATGGTCATGAATTCCTGAGAGAGAGAATGTAGGCATCATGATTAGATCCTGGAAACCTGGCCATCATGTCCATAATGATCCCTTTGGTATCACATTCCACCTGCAAATTGAGAGAGTGGATGCCCCTGTAATTGTGGTAGGTGGTCTTGTTATTCCCTGGTGCCTTTATAGGGACGTGAATGCAATGAATAGCGTGCAATGTGATAGAAATCAGTCATTATTTATTGTTGTAGCTGACTGCTCCAATGGAAAGATATTTATTGGTGTGTTTTCCTACGAAACATAATCAGGAACTGCTTTGTACATCTGGAGATGGCAGACTGGCTTAATCTAGCTGTGACTCCTATAGGTGTCTTGAAGGTGCTGGTGGCCAAAAATGCCAGGGTAGTAATGACTTTGGTATGCACTAGCAAGGCATGGCCTCTGCAGATAGATGGGCTCAGGTCTTGCTCTAATAGCTGGCATAAGTTCAGTATAGTTTTCTTGTTGAATCTGAATCTGCACAAGTTGCTCCTCAGAGATCCAAAAATTGTAGCTTAGTCCTATATACTCTGTGTAAGAGTGACCTTCTCTTCTCTCCACCTTAACAGAAGAGAAGATGGAGAGAAGAGAAGGTCTCTCTTACACAGAGTATATAGGACTACGCTACAATTTTTGGATCTTGGAGGAGCAACTTGTGCAGATTAGAAGGTGCCCGGCCCCGTGTAACCCCCGTTACACGCACAAGAGCCTCCTCAGACATTGTGCAATGAATATCCATAAGCCCATTAGTCATTTTGAAAATAGATTCTCTTACTTCCACCTCCCAAGTATGGCCTAGTCTGTCTCAGTTACCCCCCAGTTTGGCCTAGTCTGTCTCAGATTCACTAACCTTAACCACCCAGTATGGCCCAGTCTTTTCAAGGTACACTCATTGCCATTCTCCAATATTGCCTAATATGTCCAAGGTACTCTCACTCCCAACCCGTTGCCATGTTCTTGTACCCAGAGAAGTCAGCCCGCCAAACAAAAAGTCACAAATCACCACGAAAGTGAACTTGTTGCATAAATAAGAAGTAGTAAATAGGCTCGCACAGTGTTGATGATGTTAACATATAAGTCACTTACGTGACTTATGTGTTATTTTAATAGTTAATTACATGTCATACTCCCCTAACACGTCCACTTTTTTTTTACTCACAAAGATGTATTTATACACATAGGTGACCCTTTTACAAATAAGGAATACACACAAATGCTTCACATATGTACATATATGTTCATTTTGAAAATTCACCTGAAGCATGTAAATGGGCTTTTGAAAATTGGTATGATGTATGTAATAAGAACATAATTTTTACACATGTTGATCTTTTTGAAATTTACACCTATGCATGTTATTTTCTGAAGAACATCTACACCCACAACAAAAAGTAGGTTCAAATGTCTGCAAGTACTTTGTACTTGTGGCAAGTTTGAAGGTGAAAGCCTGCACTTATTCTCTCTTTGCATCAATTTTCAAAGTCCTCATGTAAAAATGTACTTGGAAGACTTTCTCCCAATGCAGACATTTTGAAAATTTCCCCCTGTAAGTTTAGATTCCTGAACCTGGGGAACAGTTAAAACCTGAATGTAGGGTTGCCAACTGGCTCCAGATTGTCAGGACAGATTGACCCATTCTTGGTTCAACCATACTGCATGTAGGGACTTGTAGTTCTGATTTCTATTTGCATTCCCTAAGAAAAGCAAGACAAGACTGTCCTAGAACTTTGTAGCCAATTGGCAACCTTACTTGAAAAAGAAAATGAGATGACAGACTGTGTTGCTTCAGACCATTTACAAGACCGTGGAAGAATTGAAAATAATTAGTTCAATTGACAAAATACTAGGGATGTGAATCGTTTTTTGACGATTTAAAAAAATGTCAGATTTTTTAAATAGTCAAAAATTGGTACAGTGCACGATACAATAGGAATTTTCACAATTTATCGTGAAAAATCGTTACTCCCGTTAGTGTCCACTAACGGGATTATTTGGGGGGGGGCGGGAAAACCGGTACACCAAAACAACCCCTAAACCCACCCCGACCCTATAAAACTAACCCCCTACCTTCCCCCCCCCCCCCAAACCACCCCCAAAACTTTTTACGAGTACTGGTGGTCCAGTGGGGGCGCGGGGACTGATCTCCCGCTCTCGGGCCATCAGCACCATTTTAGCTGCCACTCAAAATGGCACCGATGGCCCGATTAAAAAAAACCCACCCGACCCTTTAAAGATGACCCCTTAGCTTCTCCCACCCTCCCGATCCCCCCAAAACATTTTAAAATTATCTGGTGGTCTAGTGGTGGTCCCGGGAGCGATCTCCCGTTCTCGGGCCATCGGCTGCCACCCAGAAAGATGGCGCCGATGGCCCTTTGCCCTTATCATGTGACAGGGTATCCGTGCCATTAGCCGGCCCCTGTCACATGGTAGGAGCACTGGCTGGCCGGCACCATCTTTAAAGATGGCGGTGCCCTATTTAATGATACAATAAAAATGCCCCTGACGATAAATCGGGGGCATTTGTATTGTATCGTGCACTCTAACGATTTAGGACAATTTTAGAATTATCTGACGATAATTTTAATCGTTCAAAAATGATTCACATCCCTGGTAACTATAGCATAGGTTATTTTTCCCTATATGCATCACCTTGCACTTATCCACATTAAATTTCATCTGCCATTTTGATGCCCAATTTTCCAGTCTCACAAGGTCTTCCTGCAATTTATCACAATCTGCTTATGATTTAACTTCTCTGAACAATTTTGTATCATCTGCAAATTTGATTACCTCACTCATATTTCTTTCCAGATCATTTATAAATATATTGAAAAGTAAGGATCCCAATACAGATCCCTGAGGCACTCCACTGCCCACTCCCTTCCACTGAGAAAATTGTCCATTTAATCCTACTCTCTGTTTCCTGTATTTTAGCCAATTTGTTATCCACGAAAGGATATCACTACCTATCCCATGACTTTTTACTTTTCCTAGAAGCCTCTCATGAGGAACTTTGTCAAACACCTTCTGAAAATCCAAGTTATACATCTACCGGTTCACCTTTATTCACATGTTATTAACTCCTTCAAAAACGTGAAGCAGATTTGTGAGGCAACTCTTGCCTTGAGTAAAGCCATGCTGAGTTTTTCCCATTAAACCATGTCTTTCTATATGTTCTGTGATTTTGATATTTAGAACACTTTCCACTATTTTTCCTGGCACGGAGGTCAGGCTAACCAGCCTGTAGTTTCCTGGATCGCCCCTGGAGCCCTTTTTAAATATTGGGGTTACATTAGCTATCCTCCAGTCTTCAGGTAAAATGGATGATTTTAATGATAAGTTACAAAATTTTACTAATAGGTCTGATCTGGGTGGTGGATGGGTGTTTCAGCACATGGCCAAGAGATGTGCACATAAATACTTACACTCCCTGGCGCGCACCCAGGTCTCCTGCCTTGTAACTTTACTTCTGTTATGGAAGAGGTGTAACTTAAAAAATAAAAGAAATTTGCCACTTTTTCTGAGTTTAAAAGGTCTGGGGCAACTGGGAGAAGGGCAGGCTATTGAACCAGGGGGCTTTGGAGTACGTAGCTCTTAACTGGTTGAACTTGTGTACAAACTGATGAAACTGGCAATTGCATGGACATGCACTCATTATAAAATACCCCAATTTACAAAGATAGAATCATAATTTGTGTGCCTACTTAAAATTGGGTGCACATGTATGCGCAGCCAGGCTTTTTTATAATGTACGTGTATATTTGTGCACAAGTTAAAAAATAGTGACATATCTGGGTATGCACCGACGCAAATGTACCAAAGTGCACCCATCCAGTTTGAAAGTTATCGTCTAAGTTTTTAAGCAGTATTGTAACATGATATAGCATTTGTTTGTCTGTCAAAACAGGCTCTTTTTCTGGGTCACAAAATTTGTTTTTTTTTCAGACATTTGTATGTCAGTGCATGAAAGAAGGGAAAAGTTGTTTGTTTTTTTCCAATGATAGTTCTGTGGGTGCTGAAATGTTTGTTGTATTCCCTTGCAAATGTGGTGGACCATTTGGTTACATGTTTTTTGAGCTTTTGCAATTAAAATCTTTCCTGGATGGTAAGAAAATGTCTAAAGTACAGGGTCCACCTAGGGATCTAAGCATTCAGCTATGGAGGGAGGGTATCCAAGTTTAGTAGGATTGGTGTTATATGAACTTGAATTGATAGTCTGACTTTTTGTATCTTTGCTTTTTTATCTTTTTGTAGCATTACTTTCAGGATCTTCTGTTGAACTTGGATACATTTGTGGGGCTATACAGGGTTTATACAAAGATAATTGAGTTTGTTTATTTTTTACTGTATGTATTTTCTATTTCCTATGTCAAGGCAAACTCAATATATTAATGTAAATGCAACTAAATTGAAAAACAATAGAAAGAAGAGTAAAGGTTTTTATTTTAAATTTCTTGTACCACATTGTAAGTAAAGGACAAGCATGGAACTTATGTTCTCAAGGTAGAGCTTGTGCAAAAGAGATGCTAGGATGCATAGGGAGAAGCATAACCAATAGAAAAAAGAAAAAGGTGATAATGCCTCTTCACAGATTATTGCTTAGATGTCACTTAGATTATTGTGTCCAATTCAGGAGGTTGTACTTCTGAAAGGATATCAAGATAGTGAGGAATATCCAGAAAAAGGCTACAAAAACAATAGATCTACACCAAAAGCCTTATGAGATGAGACTTAAGGATCAAAATATGTATAGTTTAGAGGGAGATGGGCAATGTCAGTTGTCAAGGGCCCCTAGCTGGTCAGGTTTTCAGGAAACCCTAATGAATATGTATGAAATAGATATGCATACAATTGATGTAGTGGGCATGCAAATATCTGACATGCATATTCATTAGGAATATCCTGAAATTTTGACTGGTTGATGGCCTTTGAGGACCAGTTGCTCACCCTTGCACTAGAGAAGGGGACATTCAAATATTTCTTGGGAATAATTTATAACCTGCAAACTGTTTCATAAACAATAATGCTCTAGAACAGTGGTTCTCAACCCTGTCCTGGGGACCCCCCCAGCCAGTCGAGTTTTCAGGATATCCACAATGAATATGCATGAGAGAGAATTTGCATACACTGCCTCCATAACATGCAAATTTTCTCTCATGCATATTCATTGTGGATATCCTGAAAACCCGACTGGCTGGGGGGGTCCCCAGGACAGGGTTGAGAACCACTGCTCTAGAACATGAGATCATAGTAGAGGACTCCAGGGGGATAGGCTCAGAAGCAACATAAAATATTTCTTTACAGATATATGCCATGTCCTCTCAGTGGACGTAGTGGAGACAAAAAACAAAAGCAGAATTTGTGAAAGAATGGGATAAGCACAGGGGATCCCCTAGTTACAAAAAAGTGAGCTGAAAGCCAAAGATCAACACTGTACCAAGAATGAAACAGGGGTGACTAGATGAGCCTGACAACCTTTATCTACTGTTATATTCCATAGTTCAAAGAACTTTTGATTGGATACATTTGACCAGATTAACTTTCCAGGATTTCCAGTGTTTACTTACCAAGGGATTTATACATAGAGGAGACCCTCATATGCATGGGTTATATATCCCCATTTCTGCTTTTCATCAGAAATGATGATCTGGAGGAATCAAGATGGCCACCTTGCAGGTTGTTCCACTAGCAAGCTCAATTCTCTCTCACCTTATTATTATATTTCCTCCTTTTCCCCCTCTAAATAGGGGGCACAAGTGGAAGGAAAAGTCATGAAGTTTATCTGTGACATTAACTCCTTTTTGGGCCCAAATGGACAATCATGTCCTGCGCTTGAATTCATCCATGGGAGAAGGACACAGGGACTCCTCTAAATCAACTGAAGCCTCGCTCTCTCCATTTTTACAAACCCCCCACCACTGCTGCTGCTACCATTGCTGCTGGAAGTTTCACTGATACCCATCAAGTAGCAAATGGGTGGCATTGTTCTGGCTCAAGAAGTTTAGTATGTGATTAAGGACCCTTGATATAGGCGTCCCCAGATGTATGCATGGAGTGGATACTTTGGAAAAATGTGGACTGATTCAAGCACTTCTCCTTGATAGCCTAATGCCAGCAATAGGTTATTAAGGAGAAGATATTGATGGGTGCGATGGAATTCAGCAGCAAGCTGGAACACCTTTAGCAAGGGTCCAGACAGTTCCATATAGATAAAACAGCATGGAAGTACTAGATGGGGCCCTGGATACTACTTCTCTGCCATTCTAATGCTAAAGGTGGTATCTCCTCCTCATGATTTACAAGGAGGAGTTAAGGAGAATTCATCAGATATTCCCTCTAACATTACACTACTTGATCTTTGAAAGATTATTATATGTTCTGAAACAACTTGGCATGACTTTATTTCTCAACTGTACAATTTTTCAGTGGAGACTGTTTTTAAGTTGGAAGAACATAATAATAGGCTAGCAGGAGTATAATTGGAAGTTATTCGGATGGGTAATCAAATTTCCAGACTGTAAGTTGACAATATGGCCCATATCAAACAGAAGTTTTGGAGAAAATGATCAGGGTGAGGTATTCCCTGTATCTCCGTTGATTTCTGCCTTTGAGCTTTTTATGTAATAGGTCAGTAAAAGTTTAAAAATAACAGATTGAAATAATCAGCTTTCATAAAAATGTATTAGCTTCCTTTAACAAAATGCAAAATTAATGAGGAAGAGGGTAGTTTGGATACACATTTCTACAGATAGTTTAGATTTTTCGGCATTTCTTGAGTCCTCACAAGATGCGATAATGACAAGCGCCATGCTTACTGCCAACTTCTGCTCTCAGAGTAATAAAGACTTGGCTTTTAAGTTATTTTGAAAATAGAGATGACTCTTTGTGGTCAGAGAATTCAAAATTTTCCAGATGTTGCTTGCGTATAAGGAGGAAGGCTTTCCTCCAGTTGAAACAATGTATAATAGCCCTAGGAGCATCTTTCTTTTTGAAATTCCTGTGTAAATGCATTATTATATATCATGGAAATAAGTTTAATTCTGATACCCTTTACATCTTGAGAAATTTCTTCTTGATAAGAATAAAGAGGTCCATTTTTTAAAGCATTTAGCTGAATAATTCAGAAGTTATCTGGCTAAATTAAGATTTGTGCAGTTATCCAGATAAATTCTAGTCAGCTGATAAGTTAGCCAGCTAGAATTTCACTGGCTAATAGGGTCATTCATCAAAATGCATTATGACGTTAACACCCATGATAATGCCGTAACGCATGTGATACCATTAGTATCGCATTGTGCTAATGCAAATTTTTAAAAGGGGCAGGATCGGGAAGTGGTTTAGGAGGGATTAATGAAAATGAAGGGCATTTTTGTTCATGGTATAGAGATCATCAAGCTAGGGTGAGGGAACATTGTAGAAATCTCAATTTTGTGAGACTTTTCTCACTCCAAATGATATAAAAAGCTTCACTGAGGGGTACTGTGCTGTTTGTATGGCTCACTCTGCAGGTAAAACTGGTCCCCAAATGCTAAAACACCACTAAAACCTCACCTCGAGTTATTAGCTGGCCTTCCTATAGTGATATAAATACTTGACTATGACAGCCTTATAAAGAGTCTCTCTCTCTCTCTCTCTCTCACATGGTGTGGTAATTCTAAAATTATCATAAACATGACCCTTCTTTCTTATCCAAGGGGTATTATCCATGCAAAATTATAGCATTTTGATGAATCTAGGGGTATGTTAGGGGCATTCTGGGAACGTAACTGGAAGAGTGGAGTTAGCCAGCTTACCCCTAGATTCAGCATTCTGCTATATTACAGCAGAATATTTCATGAAAAAAAGGGGGCAGGGGGCAATGGTGGGCAGCAGCCGCAATTGCGGCGGTGCGGGTTGGCTCACTGCGTGCCCTATAACGCCATGGGAAAAGGTTGTAGTTATTCCCACCGGTGCTGCCAGCAATAATTGAAAAAACATTATCAACTGCAGTGCTGCTGGGAGATAACTCCGCCCCCAAACCCCACACACAGTCCTCCCCTTCCCCTAATTTTAATAATACCACCGTGATACCGGCCATTGCATAATAAAGAATGACCCTATTAGTTATCCAACTAACTCCAATATTCAGAGTTAGTCAGATTACTTATCCAGCTAAACTTGTTCAGGCCAAAGAATTGTTAGGGTGCTTTGAAAAGATTTTCCTATGAAACTATCATTAATGCACTGTGAAATTGCATGATCAGCTTGTAAAATCTATTCCAGGTTGCTGACATGTCAGAATATGCTGAAATGCTAGAATGTATTCTAGATGTTAAAAAAAATGTCATAGTTCAGCACAAGTTTCATTCCTGACTTCTGGGTTCAATTTACAAGAAATCATGTGACTTACAAAAATCCCAGTTCCATTCATATATATGAAATAAAATTATACCACCCTATTAAAACAATGTTGTGTTAAAGTCACACAGCTAGAAAATGTTCTGCAAAATACTAGCTCATTGGTGTGTATATTGGAGGTGGGTAATCTATTTAAACTATAGTGTCAGCAATGATCTCAGACTGCATATGAATTGCTTTGCTTGTAATTTCATGCTCTCCTAGAATAGTCCATACTTTAAATATAGATCTTTCTTTAAGCTGCCAATATTAAGCACTTATTTTGATCACCCACAGTAGAGCTGTCCTAAAGTTAGCCACTAAAGTTAGCCAGTTAACTTTAAGATAGCTAGCTATATTCAATAGTGTGGCTGCACTATTAAATATACTTCCAAAGTTAGCCGGGTAACTTATCTGAATAAGGACTTTGAAGTGAATTATTTTTTAACTTGGTTTTTTAAGGTACGGGTTAGAAGTAGTGTGTAATGTAGGAGAGGTATAGTATTTTTTAGTTATGTTTTGCACTTCGCCTTGATCTTGATATTTTTTTTTAAATTTTGCCTTTATTGTTTCTTATATTCCACCCCCCCTTAATGTGGAATTTGTAAGTCACATATATTTATGTTGTACTTTGGTTATTCTTTACTGAATGTTAATTTTTCAGCTTATTGCATGCATTATCATGTATTATGTTTGAAATGCTAATGAATATTGACATTTTAAAATAAGAAATGGGGATCTACAATGATATCCACTGTAGAGGTCTAGTTTTTTTTAATTAAATTTTATTCTCAGAGATGCTCAGAGCCTAATTTTAAATTGAGGCATGCAAGCAGAACAGTCAGATTCCAGAAACACACTAGTATTCATTCTACTCAACATGAGATCAAGAATAAATGAATAACTAAATAACTGTTACTATCTCATGCATGAGATGATAATTTTACACTTTCTTTCATAATTAATAAAAATTATTGAAAATCTTTTGAAATAAGGTAATATATGAGAGCGCTAGTGAGCCAGACTCAAAATGGCCACTTAGTTTCTCAGCTCCCCTCCCTACCTATATTTTTCTTTAACTTTTGCTACATTTCATTTTTTAGGCGCAAGGTTTATTTTATTTAATGCTGGGAATCTTGCCATGGAACGCTAGAGAGATAGTCAAGTAGATTTTAAAAGGCCTGCGCGTGTGTAAATTCGGGGGTTACATGCATGGCTGGGACCTGTGTGCTTCACGTGCATTTTCGAAAGGGCCCAGCCACGCGTGTAACCCCCAATATGTGCTGCAAGTGCCAGGCCGGTCGAGACAGCGGCCATTATGCCCTGTCCCAGGGAAGCGTGCGTGTGCAAATGTCCAGCGCACAGAACAGTAAGTATGAAAATAAGTATGAAATAAACAAAATAGGAGATAGGTTTAGTTTAGGGGTCGGGGAGGAAAGAGGAAAAGGGAGGAAGGATAATTAAGGTTACATGAATGTTCTGGAGCGGAATGGGAGGGAACTGGTCAAAGGCCTGATTGTGTCGCTGCGAGGTACTTAGAAAATTCACCCCCCACCCGCGCAAGTCTTGGGCCACCTGCACATGCGCGCACGATGTTTTATAACATGCCCCCGTCCCACTCTTTTTTTTGCCAGTTCTTCGGCGTGTACCAGGAGGTACGTGCATAGCTGCGGGCCTTAAAACATCCTCGCGTATGCGTGGCCTGGTCATGCACGTATCTCTGGGTTTTTACGTGCACCGGTTTTTGAAAATTTACCCGTTTGAGTATAGATGAAAAAATCCATTTAGAGAAAGATATTTCTTCTTTTGAAGTTGAATTGGCCATTAAATCTCTACATGCAAGGAAATCATCAGGACAAGATGGATTCACTTTAAATTACCACAAGACTTTTGCCTCAGTTCTTATTTCCAGGATAGCTGTGATTTTCAATAATGTACAAGATGGTGGTATCTGCCTTCCTCTATGATGTCAGTTTCTTTAACACTGATTCTTAAAGAGGGGAGCAATCCAGGCATATGTAATCCTTTCAGGCCCATTTCACTTTTGAATTATGATGTAAAAATATTTGCAAAGTTCTAGCAAACTGTATTGAGAGGTTAATTCCCAAATTAGTACATAGAGATCAAACAGAATTTGTAACTGGGTGCCTGAGGGTGAATAATATAAGATAAGTCATAAATCTAATATACATAATTGGTCTGAAGAAGACTGACTCTCTGATGCTTTCCTTGGATGCTGAAAAGGCATTTGATAGAGTCTTTTTGCCACATTAAGGAGGATGAATTTTGGATCTAAATTTCTCAAATAAGTGTCTATTTTAAATTTGAGTCCCAATGCATATGTTCGGGCCAATAGAGCTCCCTTTAGACAATTCATATTAGAAACGGGCACTAAGCAGGGATGTTCTCTTGTCTCCTTTGCTCTTTGTGCTTTTATTAGAACTTGTAGAATGTTTTATCATGGGGCACCCTTTATAAAGGCATTCTGGGAGAGAAGGGAAAGGAATACAAAATTACTCTGCTGATGATGAACCCCCTTGCATTAGTGAATCTATTAATCCCTGTCTCACATAAACAAACTGATTTCAGAGTTTAATGAATATTGAGTTATAAATTAATTTGGAGAAAACTGAAATGCTGATGATAGGAATGATACCAAAGTTGGCTGCAGCAATCCAGGCTCGATTTCTTTCCACATGATTCCAGATCTACTTGTGAGTATGAATTTCAAACAGATAGGTAGTACTCTTTGAATTATCTACCCTTGCTTAAAAAAAAAAAAATCTAAAGAACTGGATGCCATATTCCATATCTTGGTTCGGAGAATTTCTTTTGTAAAGATGATTTTTCTGTCCCAGGTTTAATTTTGCTTCAAGATGCTCCCAATTAAACTCCCAGCTATGTTCTTGGCAGATGTTAAAGCCTACATTTCTGAATTTATCTGGCAGGGAAAACAAGCAAGAATTGGTCAAAGGTTCTAATGGGCCACAGAGATAGGGGTGGATTAGGACTTCCTGAGTTTGGGACCCATCGCTGGGCTAGACAATTAAAGAGTATTTTCTGGTGCCGCCTAATCCTGTTGTGTCACTGTAAGCAGTTTGGGGGTAATCAGAGAACAGACTTCAGGCAGGACTCTGGCAAAATCTTTCATAAACCTCTTTATTTATGAGAAGTAATAAACAAAACAGCTATACTATTCTTTTCAGTTTAACAAAACAAATGTTGCAATATACTGTAATTTACAGTTCTCTCTCTAGGCTTCCTTTCTTCTGGGCCTCCCAACCCTTCTAACCCCTGCCGTCTTATCCAAGGCTGAAGGGATCCTCCCTGGTCCAGATTCCCTTACTAGATTGGTTCCTAACGATGTTCTGGCCCCTTCAGCTGTGTCTAGTCCATTAAAGTGTTCTGAGGGAATTTCTTATACTCTCCCTCATACCTAATGATTGTTAGAAATGGAAAAATCTATTCACTTTGCTACCATGTCTCTACAATCTCTCTCCTATGTTTACCATGTATATCTTTATAAGCCTTCTAGGGAATTAAGATCTTCACAACATGGTTTATTAGACATTCCCTCTGTACGTCATGCTCGCCTTGCCACAACTAGAGAGACCGAATTCCCCATAGCGGTGCCCATCTTATAGAACTCGTTACCTTCAGACCTTCACCTCCAAGATAATGTAAAAAAAATGCAGACTCATTTTGAAGGGCTTTTTATTACAGCAGGCTGTTGACTTTCTGTTGACTTTATGTTTTATTTTGTTTTTTGTTTTTTTTTTTTTTTAAATGATCATCTATTTTATGTTTTATATTGTTACTGTTGAGTTATTAACTTTAATTACGTATGTTTTTTTTATTGTAAATCGCTTAGGCCTTCATGTGTTAGGCGTTTAATACATTTTAAATAAATACTAAACATGACTGGAGATCATCCTTTCTTAGATGGGGTAATATGCACCTGGTAAACTCTAGTTTCTAAAGGTAAAATCTCCTTGCATCTATCACATCTCCTTTATGGAATAACCCTTGTCTTCCCCAAATATTAACAGCACTAATTACCCTTGGATATATAACCATGGTATACACTACAATTGTAAGCTATTTAATGATGAAAAACATCTCTCTCTAAATCAATTAAAGGGGCATCTGGGAGGTGATACTGTACCAATATTTGGTTGTCTACAATTGCAAGGCTTCCTGAAGTCCAGTAAATGGGTGACCTTTTCCAGTAGATGCACTACACCTTTTGAAAAATTTTTGCTGGGGAACCAGCAAAACAAGGAACTGTCTAGAATTTGCCAAATTTTACTAGATGAGGTAATAGATCCCATTGTTAAATACAAAGTTCTCTGGTCCAAGGTACACAGAAGGGCGACCAAAATGATAAGGGGAATGGAACATCTCCCCTATGAGGAAAGACTAAAGAGGTTAGGACTTTTCAGCCTGGAGAAGAGACGGCTGAGGGGGGATATGATAGAGGTGTTTAAAATCATGAGAGGTCTAGAATGGGTAGATGTGAATCAGTTATTTACTCTTTCAGATAATAGAAAGACTAGGAGGCACTCCATGAAGTTAGCATGTGGCACATTTAAAACTAATTGGAGAAAGTTCTTTTTCACTCAATGCACAATTAAACTCTGGAATTTGTTGCCAGAGGATGTGGTTAGTGCAGTTAGTATAGCTGTGTTTAAAAAAGGATTGGATAAGTTCTTGGAGGAGAAGTCCATTACCTGCTATTAATTGAGTTGACTTAGAAAATAGCCACTGCTATTACAAGCAACAGTAGCATGGAATAGACTTAGTTTTTGGGTACTTGCCAGGTTCTTATGGCCTGGATTGGCCACTGTTGGAAACAGGATGCTGGGCTTGATGGACCCTTTGTCTGACCCAGTATGGCATGTTCTTATGTTCTTAAGGATTTAGGAAAAGAAACAGATGATGAGGACTGGGATCTTATAAAATGGTGACTAAAGAGAATGGCTGGTATTACACCCCTGTAAGGCTCCACAAAATGAAAATCAGGAGCTCTGACAGATGTTGGAGAGCTTGCAGGGAGATTGGTTCTTTGCTTTATATGTACTAGGCATGCCCTCTAATTACAATTTATTGGAAATAAGTTATATCATAGATCCATAGTATTACGAATGTTGATATTCCATTTGATCCTGCAATGATTTTGTTGGGTTTGCTAACTCAAGGAGTTAACACTTCTTACAAGGGTGGGATACCTCTAGTGATCCACCTTCTGGTGGCTGCCAGGTAAAATGTGGCCCATAAATGTACGTATCCAGAGAAAACATCTTTAGAGATGTAGTTTGAAATTTCCTAGATGGTATTCTTTATGGAGTTTATTACTTTCTATATAATTATTATTAAATGTCTGGAACCCATTTCTAAGTTTACAGAAAAGGTTTTCATACTGTAAGTACCTGGAGTCTGGGATTGAATGATGCTTCTTTATTCTAATTGGGGGTAGGTGCAGTATTTAGTTCAGCAATTAATTCAATGTTTGCTGACATCTTTACTTGGTCCTTATACCAATTTCTTAAGCTGCCTATGCAGGGGTCCTCTCTATTGCAGTTATTCATTATGCTTCTATGTATCTTTACTGTATCATATATTTGAAATGTTCCTGCTATTCTACGCTCCTTACATTCCCTACTCTATATAATATATTGTGTACTCCCTATAATTGTGGGATTTGATGCTTATTTTGTTATTAAAAAATATAATAATACAGCGGTTTCTAGGAAGGGCATCAGCTTTGATTTCATAAACTTTGGGACCTTACTGATTTGTCCACTACAAATATATTATAAATTAAACAAATGATCTAGTTCCCCATAAGATTCTTTTGGAAGATATTAACAGATTCAGGGCAGCATTAGGACAGATATGCAAAGAAGTGACACAAAAAGGCAAAAGATATGGTGGTGTGGGGAGATGGGGGACAACCGGTGTTGGACTGTTTATTAGTCTAAAGGGAAGGGGTGAAGCCCAATCAGGCTGAAACTTTAAAAATGGTGTCACCCACCTGAGGATGGCGCTGAAGTGACAGCTGTACTCGAGAAAGGTGGTGAAGTTATATCACTTCAGTGCCATCTTCCAGGTGGAGGGTGCTATTTTTAAATTTACAGATATAGTGCAGGAGTAAGTGGACTTCACTCCTGCTCTTTTTTATTTTTACAAGGGCGGGAGTAATTGGGGGCCATTGTGGCTTGTATAGTGTGTTTTGTCTCACAGCAAAATACTGCAGGGCAAAACAATGTGGTATCAGCCCTTTAAGTGCAATGGTGGCCACAATCTCATGGGACCACCATCACTTTAAAGGGCCAATGCCTAACAAAAATGTTCCGAAAAAGGAAAAAGGTGTGTTGTATGGGGGTCAAATCTGACCCTCTGTTCATCCTGGGGCTGCCACTCGATGGCCCCCAACCCAGTTTTAATTAAATAAAATGTCCACCCCTTTCCATAAAAATAACAGCTGACGTGGTCCCCACCCCAATGGTCAAACCAAATTGTTGGGGGTATAGAGAACCCTCTAATAATACCTCCCTTTGCTCCATCCCCCAAATGTACCACAAAGTCAGTTTCAAGTAGCATGCACCCCAAACCTCAAAATGTTGAAAAGTATCCTGGGATGGCTCCCAAGCTTCCCCCTAGCCCCAGGCCAGTTTGAGCCATTTTTCAAAATAGCACTGACCTGACCTTGCCTTAGTCCCATGACTGGGACAAGGTCCAGGCACTGGATCTTGATCACATGGTTGAGGTCCATTGCCCAGACCTTGCCCAGTCATGGGACTGGGGCAAGGTCAGCACCATTTTGGAAAATGGTACCGAGCGGGCCCGGGGCTAGTTGGCTTCATGGGCTCTTTCACAGGATCATTTTCAACATTTTGAGGTTTAGGTGTGTGTGATAGGGGTTTGGTGGGGTTTGAGGGATTTGGGGGTGCCACTTGATACCACTTATTTTTTGGTACATTTGGGGGATGGGGGTAGATATTAGGGGTCCCTGTACTCCCAATGATTTGGTTTGACCATTGGGATGGGGAACCAGGAGGAGGAGGACCATGTCAGCCCTTATTTCTATGGAAAGGAGGCTAGGGAAACATTTTATTTAATGCAGACAGGGTTGCTGGGCGGTCATCATCACTTGACTACAATATTATTATTAATTTTTTTTTTTACTTTTAGTGGTCGAGGCCACCGGGAATCATGGCCCTGGGTGAGCAGGATGGTCAGCTTTGACTCCCACTCAGCCTTATCTTTTTTGGCATGGGTCTCTCTCTCTCTCTTTTTTTTTTTTTAACCTCATGGCCCTTTAAATCTAATGCAAGAGCCTCTGTACCCGCATTAGGGTTCCGAAGCTCCCACGTTATGTTACCGTTTCCCAGGGAGGTGTTATCGCCCTGACAACTTTCATACCCCTAGATTAATTTATAGCAGAATGATGTTTCACGAAAAAAGGGGCAGGGTCGATAGTGGGCGGCTGGCCGCATTGTGGTGGTGCAGTTTTTCCCACTGCGGTGCAGCCACACAGCACACTATCACCCCCATAGCACCATGGGAAAAGGTGTTACTTCCCACGGTGCTTCTGACAATAATGTGAAAAACATTATCGACTGCAGTGCTGCCGGGAGATAACCCTGCCCAAACCCTGCCCACACTCTTCCCCTTCCCCTAATTTTAATAACACTGTCACGATACCAGCACATCGCACAGAAATGAATGACCCTATAAGTCGGCTGCGATAAGTTATTAACATCAAATTGCCTATTAATGTGTTGCTTTACATGGATTTAAAAACTTCATGCATTCAAATTGTATGTAAAGCAGATCATTGTAATAGGGGAGGGAATCTGGGCAGGGCCATGCAAAATATCACATTTATCAATGTGATGGGGCTGTATTGCCTGATATATGCTATTTAATGCTTGTTAGAGCCCTATCACTGCTTGATGCATCTCCCAGTAAATTTATACTTGAGACAATGGAGGGTGAAGTGACTTGCCCAAGGATCATCAGTAGAAGTGGGATTTGAATCCAATTCTGGCTCACAGCTGTTGTTCTATCCACTGGGCTAACTCCTCCACTCCATAATTCACCCATTTCTAATACATTGGTGCTTTTCTATACTGCAGTTTTTATCACATTGATTACAATCTTAAAATTAAAATTGAACATGATATTCATGTATGATAAATAATAATATTTTGCACCATGAGTATTTTTTTTAAAGCTATGTTGTGTTTTTTCTTTGTAAGACATGACCCTAGCCAGAAGATGACACTGCTTCTATTCTGTCCTAATCAGTACAATGTTTGGATACCAACTACCATTTCAATCACTATGCAGCCATAAGTCTGAAAGTTTCTTTTCCAGTTCCATTGTCTAGGATCACAGACAATATTTCTCTCTCAAGTGCTGTATAGGAGCAAAGTTCAATCAGTCTTATTTCAACACAGCACGAATGTTAAGAAAATAACTGGGTTCACAATGTTTATCTGTCAGAAATATTTTCTCTTAACAATTTAGGCTTCACTTTATTATACTAAAAATGGATTCCATCCTTTTCTTTGATCATGACTAGTGTTTTACACAGTTGATTGAAAACAGGCAAAAAAGTATGAATTTCAAATGTGTCCATTTGACAAAAAACATTAGCATTGGAAAAGATGATAGACATTTTCTCTTCTGCACCAAGCAGTAGTCATGTATCCCTAAGGGAAACAAGAAGGAATTGCACAGGAAAGATGATTATAAACAGAATTCTTTTGGAGCAGCCCCTCAATCAGATTACATGAACTTATGTACATACAGAATAAACCTCATTAAACTTACATAATGGCCATCAGTTAAAAAATGTTTCGAAATGGAGAATGAGCCAACTTCTAGCTTCATAGATTACATTTAAAATTTAGTTAAAACCCTTTCTGCAAGAAGTTGCTACCGGATAAACTTGGGAAAAATCTCTCTGACAAACAAGTCAAAAATCAGTAAATGCTACAATTTTAATTTCTTTAGCTGAACCATAATTTTCTGTTATTAGTACCTTTACAGATTGCAACTCCTTTGTGATCATGGTAAGGGAAGCTTCAATTTTCTTGCCAGTAGCCATTTTCTTTGGTAATGAAGAGGAATGTTTAGACCTTTTGACACTATGGGCCTTATTTTCCAATATCGCATTGGTAACGCATTAGGGGGTGTTACCAATGCAAATGAGGCTTCTTTCGTGCAGTGGGGAAACATCGCGTGCGGCGATGTTTTCGCCATTCACGAGAACATTAGCACACGAAATCATCGCAGGCCACGATAGTCGTTTCGGGGGGGGGGGGGAGAGAGAGAGAGAGAGAGAGAGAGAGAGAGAGAGAGAGAGAGAGAGAGAGAGAGAGAGAGAGAGAGAGAGACTTACTATAGTGCCTATGCCCTACATAGGTATTTGAATCCCTATGGGAGGGCTACCTACTAACTCGGGGGGGGGATTAGGTATGAGCGTCGGGGGTTGGGGGCCACTTTCGCATTCCACATGAGACCTACGGACAGAACAGTGGTCTCTAGTGCAGATTTGCTGGCCGTCGGAGTGAGGACGCTCACTCCTAGAGGAGATTTGGCCAACATTCTCTCCACCTAGCATGTTGTTGCCCAGGTAGAGTTTCCATCAAGCTAGGTAGAGAGAACGTTGGGCAAACCACTTCTTGGAGTGAGCGTCCTCACTCCGACGGCCAGCAAATCTGCACTAGAGACCACTGTTCTGTCCGTAGGTCTCATGTGGAATGCGAAAGTGGCCCCCAACCCCCGACGCTCATACCTAATCCCCACCCCGAGTTAGTAGGTAGCCCTCCCATAGGGATTCAAATACCTCTCTCTCTCTCTCTCTCTCTCTCTCTCTCCTGAAACAGGCTGTCTGGGACTATCGTGGATGGCGATAATCCTTTTCTGGCCCGTAGCGCAGTCCATAACGCGAAGTTGGAGTTGTAGTTATTAGCCGCGATAGCAGCCGCGCTAACACTGCGGCTGTTTCGCCGCACACGATACACAGGTTCCCGCTTTACATATGCTCCGCCCCAACTCCGCCCCCTGAATACCAAATGACTAATTTGCATTCGCAAATCGCGTTAACAGCTGTTAACGCGA